>NW_028301713.1:46017500-46320530 GCF_037042655.1 Diuraphis noxia
TTACATCACACCAGTCACCAAGATATAATCATAATATTATACAATGAAAATAACGAGTAAAACATTAAATTCTGATACTAAATATAATATGGAGATCCATGCAATTTTATACACACGATTTTCTTTATTTATATAGATACGATTCCCAGTCAATGGTAAATTTTTGTGATAAATTAATATATTTTCATTTCTTATCTAATTTTGTTGGATGTATTCAATTTCTATAAAACTAAAACCCTATAGATACTAATATTAAAATAATATGTATTGTTAACATTGTACGTTTTAATTTATTTAAAATATAGTAAATTATTTTGTTGAGATTTATTTCAGAACGTCACGAGAATATTTTATTTGGTAAACATTCACATGGATACAATGATATTAATCGATTTAGCCAGATCATACATTCATACCTACAAGTGTTCGATAGAGTTAATCGGATCCTTAAATATTTTATAGTCTCTTTCGACATTATATTATATTTACTCGTGATTGGTACCTATATTAATTTTTAATGAATCATACCTACCTAAACCTAAGTAATAAAATATTTATAAAACCAGACGTTTAAAAATTAATTGATTTAAGCGGTTATAGTAAATTAGCATAATTCAAAAATGTAACAATATATTATAATTTGTAAGGTGCATATTATGATTAATTAATTTAAAATGCTTGCCTTTCGTTGCAACCGAGTGGCCCGAAAATACGACACCACCTTGGATTTGATGATTATCTTTGGATAAGATACTTATTCAGGTACACATGTTTTACGAGGCGTTAACATCAATCGGCATTCAATTCTTGTTTCTCCATGTTTTAAAATTTACTCCTCCAGATCATTGTGAGATTTGAAGATAAGTGTTAGGGTTCATAAACCACTTTGCATCTTATACCATTGTTCAAAAAACAAAAATAACAGCAAAAATTCATAAAAATGATGACAAAAAAAAATTGTAAATAGGTAGGTAAATATAAATTAAAACAAAGTGCTGTATGCTTCTGTTTTACAGAAATTAGGTACACCATTGAGGGTGCAGAATAAGTTTGTTTCATATATGATTTGACCTTAAGTTTGAAAGCAATAATGATACATCAACATCATCTTATAATAATAAAAAAAAAAAATTAAAACTGTGTTGATGTCTTTTCTTCTAATGTTGTATCAATATACAATGTTGAATGTAATACATTCAATGTATTATTGTATTATTTAAAATGTATTCAATCCGCTTATAAAGAGCGTAAAAATAAATAGACCATGTATTATTAAGTAGGTACATCTTATAAATAATTTTGAGTCTGATACGAAAATTGCACATCCTTTTGAACTACTTGGGATTGAAATTGAACTATTATATTTTTATTCACAACCATTTACCTAAGTGGGGTACACTCGGTTATGGTCGTTATGGAACACCGGAATACTCTGAAGAGTAGGGTATTTCACTAGGTTGATAATTGATATTGCTCTAGTCCAAATGGTTATACCTATAGAAGATGGTTTTAAGGCAAAGTCAAAATATTATTACAAAAATTCAACAATATTAACAATAATAATCTATTTTTTTGATGTACAATGTTTTGTACATTCAATTGGGAGGGGGTATGCCACTGAATTGAAATAAGCCTATAACATCCATATATCTAATTTATTATTAAAAAAAATAACTTAGCATTCGAGAAAAATAAATAAATGTTATGAATAATCAATAAATTGTATTTGTACCATTTGTACCATATAGCATTTCCATTACTTTATAATTTGGAGGCAGTGATTTCTGTTCAATAAAAGAACACAGGAAGCTACTTATTGTTGAAATTGAGTTAGCAATATCTGTGAAAAATAATTATTATTCTTAACGCATTATAATATCTAATAATTCGGTTTAAAACATATTATTTTCAGTGATCTCTATCTATCTTAAGGAAGGTGATTTTATACTATAGTGTGTTTTCATACGTCAACTTTCTTTTACTTACAATATTACATTTGAAAATACTAAATACTATAGAGTATATTATATAGGTTCTAACATTTCTCGCAAAAACTTCGCTTGATGTATATCCTTGGTAAAATTTATTAACTGTTAAATGTTTTCTACATAGGTATTATGTATACTTACTGTTTTAGTTTTTTTTTATAATTAATTCACATTTGCGTTTTCTTTTCATTATAAGACAATTTATTTTATTTATATAATATCTACATATTTAAAGTGTTTAGACATTGTTGAGTAGAGATCATTATTTTTAATTTTTAACAATCTGAAAAAATCCCTTATTTATTAAATAATAATACAATAATTACCACGGCTATACATTATTATGAATATACAAAGTATTTATCAAGTTTTCACGTCATAGACATTTGAAAAATACAAATTTTAAAAAAATTCTAAAGGCCATAATAGCTCAAAAAGAGTAAAAATATTTCGAAAATGTTATCATAATATGTGGAAAATTATAATGTAAATATTTGATGAAAATATAAATAGTACCTACGGTTATTATTAGTTTTTAAGTTAAGTAAGTACACTAAAAAACATGAAATCGATTTTTGCAAAAAATTACTTTGCGTTAAAACTACCATTTTTCATCAGTTTTTTTTGTTTTTCCCGACTATTTCTAAAACTACTAGGAATCTTCACCTTTCGAATGCACCTACTACTTTCACTTTCTATCAAAAAATATGCTGATGTCCAAAATCAAAGTATTTTACTACCCTAAATATTAATAACAGAAAACACACATTATTGTAAATACAATACATTCATTCGTTATACGCTTAGTATCTAAAAAAAATGAACATTTAAAAGTATTTTAAACAATAAGGACTCAAATTGTCAAATTTCGGTGGGATTTCTGCGTATGTATCTACACAAAATGGTGAATAATAACTTCACAAAATCACAGCATATCAACATATCACTATATAGACCAGTGTTTCCCAAAGGGTGTGCCGTGAAATTTGAAAGGTGTGCCGCGACAACTTGAACTTTTTTTGTAAAATAACATAAAATGATTTTTTTCAAAATATTAAAATATATAATACAAATAAAAGTAATTAATAAAAAATTAACTTTAAAATTACAAAAAAAATATATAATTGTAAATTTTAGTGTGGAACGTGTGCTTGATGTTGTTTGCATAATAGTTCAATTCTAGGTGGGATCGACGATAAACACACCCGCATTTCTTGTTTAACTGATAAAAGTCGTTCACGTTTCTTATTTTTAATATTTATATTAATATTTTTAATATCTATACGTATTATTTGATAAGTATATAGATAATATTTATCCAAAATGTGCCGTGACTTATAATAACCAATAATAATGACGTGCCGCGATGGGAAAAAGTTTGGGAACCGCTGATACAGACATAAAGTTAACAATTTAGTTTACTATCTAAGAGGTTATGTTTTATTATCTTATCAAAATCCGTTTAATCATCATTCATTATAGAATATCGAATATCAGATATAACTATTGATAATTGAGATTTGAGACACCTTAAGGCTAAAACAGTCAATAAAACGTTTTAATGTTAATATTATTAGTTAATAATTTAATAATTCTCTGTTCCTTGATCAAATTAAACAATATTAAAATTAAACCATTAGATAACTTTTTATTTCATGTGTTCCCTGTGCCGGATGTTCGGGAAATTCCGGTTTCAGTGATTAGAGAAGTTACACCATTTTAACAATTATTGTTAATTGTTATACCTATTATACTATTTATTTTATAACATGTACCTAATAATTCTTTGTTAATTAGTTATTGTTTTATTTTAAAATATTGATTTAAAGTGTTACGTTTTCAATTCTAATCATAAAATATCAATAACATCAAAATATATTAAGTGAGTAAAATATAAAATAAATAGGTACTAAATTAATGGTATGTGATGATTTGAGAATGTCTGGCAATAGTAATTTTTAAAATTTGTTATAAAATCAAAAAAAGTTTTTTGTTATTTATAGACATTTGTTACTACCTAGCAATTTTTTTTCTATAATAATTATTATTAATAAAAAATGTTTTGTTTATAGCCTGACAATTCAATATTAAGATGTAATTTTAGGTAAATATCTGAAATTATTGAAAATAAATTGTCACAATTTATTGTTATAGCATTCTAAATTCTAATTGGTCGAAACCATGAACATTTTAAAATCACTTTTTACCTAAAAATATATTTAATATCAATTTTTTTTAGCTTTATTGAAAACTGATAAAAGGCTTCTCATATGTTGTTAATAATAAAACCAATAAATCTAATAACAAATATTATATAATATATAAACATAATTTTTTTACCATAGAAATTATGAATATACATTTGAATAAGTTAGGTAGCTGGTAGGTACTTATAAAAGAACGAAAAACTAGACTTCAAACTATTATATATTTTGTAAACACAATGACTTTCAAAAAATTTATATAATTTTATGTTATTACTTTATATTCTGGACCTATTGAAACTGTTCTATTGGTATTTGCTTAAGAGTTAATAACATTAATGTATAAATATATAATATAATGGAACTTGTGCGTTATCGCGCCTACCGCGTGCCACATATGCGTTATCGCGACTACCTCATATTATAGGTTATTGCGAGGCCGTTTTATATGCAATTCTATTTTTTCCAGTGTCGTTACAATCGCACTTATCGCAATTTTTATAGACTAGCTGAGTAACTTTTAGGACACTTAGAAATTTAGTTAAAACCACGCTGTCAAGTGAAAGACTTTGGGGATCGGCGAAATGGAGAAACAAACGTCATAGAGGTACAGCTCGACACCATTTAGAATCTTACTTGGCTAAGTTTATGTGGAGGAATACTTATCATAATGAAGATAAGTACAAAGTTTTACTTAATAGTATTGCAAATCATTGGCCACCACAAATTGACTTTTAAATTTTATATTTTATAAATTTTACTCTTAATTGTTGGCGTATAAATTTGACATATTTTATTTTATTAGATTTGACATATTATTATTAAACTTTATAATTATTATCATATTATCAATAAATACATTGACATTAGCTTTGGGTAGTTTTGTATTATTATAAACGTATTAAAAATATGCTGTGTTCGAAATCAAGGTAGTCGCGATAATGCACAAGTGAAATCAAGGTAGTCGTGACGAGTCGGCGGTAGTTGCGATAACGCACAAGTACCAATATAATAATTACATACAATTATAATAATAATATATCAATACGAATAGTGAATACAATGTTTTCAGCAAAAATAAATTCAACCTAACATATTATAAATAGTGAAATAAATTACTCTAACCACAGTATAAATATTATATTAAGTAGGCCTGCTTAATAATTTAAGCGACATACCATCTTCAATCAGAATATTTCTTACAATGATTTATCATTAAATTCAAATTTGATGTACACATTCTCTGTTATTATTTACCTATTATTTTTATTATTTACTTTAGAAATGAATTCACTTTCATCTGAGTTTTCATCACTTCTGTCAAATGCACTTACCAGTCTAGGACACGAGCGACTATTCAACATTGCTTTTGTATTCACCGTTGAAACTGGATTTATTCCGACTTCTTTGGCAGAACATTTTTTTTCAACTAATTCAAATATTCAATTAGCTAAAATGGTAAACACTCAACCACTAAATTCATATTGGCATAAAAATCATAATATTTTTCATGCTGAACTAGTAATGTCTAATCAATTATGCCATTTAACTGGTGTTCCTAACAATGATTCATTAATTATAACATTAAGTTATTTTGATTTATCAAAATGCACATGTTTCGAAATTGATAGAAGTATTTCCAGTATAAGCACAGAACTATTTCATTTATCTCTTAAATATAAAAATTTGGTTAGCGTTCCAATCAAATGTGCCATATTGGAAATCACTGTTGGTCAATATCCTGGTTTGGGCGGAATACCTGAAGAATTAATTTCATATATTATGACAAAACTAAACACCTCTGATTTGTATGCGTTGATGAGATGCTGTAAAAAAATTTATCATTCAGTGATAAGCAATCAATTTTTATGGAAAACATTAGCCATTGAGAATCATAAAAAGGCAAAACTATCAACTGATTTAATACAACAACCAATTATGGATTGGAGAATTGTGTATTATGAAGTTAATAGAATAAAATCTGGTAGAAGAACAAATACAATAATAAGAGAGTGATGTATATTATCACCAATATTAACACCAATCAAGATTTTAAAATTAATTGTACAATTAATTAAAAATATTAAATTATATATTATTTTTATAAAATTAGGATTAGTTATTTGCTAGTAAATAAATATCTTCCTGTTATTCAATAATTATGAGGTATTTTATACAATCTCAGATATTTATTAACAATAAAAATGATTAATAAGTTTGCATTTTACATAATATTTTATTTTCAAGTACCTACCTTATAGAAAAACCACATACATATTGTGTAAACTGTATACAAGTACAAATGAATTACATAATATATAAGCTGTACATTTAATTAACTAATTATGAGTATTTTATTTTTGATAACAAACACCTTTCAACTCTAAAAAGTAACAAACATTTAAAACAATAATTATAATAAAATATAATTAAAAGTTAAGTATTAAATATTTGACACATTAGTATTAATTTTTATGAATAACAAAAAGAGGAATTGAAGTTAATTTGCAACATGTAACAACAAAGTGGTTGATTTTTACCATAATTTCTGAGAGACAGCAGTGTTAAGGAACTGTGTAATGCAAGAAACAAAGGGATTTTTTTTAAAAATAATTTAGATGGTAATACACAAAAGTACTGTTGTAAAATGTATTCAATTATTAATAAAAGTGAGCGCCACGGTCAACTAAAGAAACCAAACTTATATTTACCAAAATAGGTGCCATTAGTATATTAGTAATATATTTTAATTAAATAGTTGGCAAATGTTAGGAATCTTTCTATACTCTGTCGACTGTCATAAAAGTTAAAAGAATAATCAGTCTGGCCAGCCAATTGTATTTAGTGCTGATTAACTCCCACCAACTACACAGTGTTAATGTAATACTTGGTTTTTTATGTTCCAATCGCATCATTCACTATGCCCACACAATGATTTTTCAAAAAAGACTGACTGAAAATTATTTGTGCTCTAGCTATCAAACTATACTTTATTATAAGCTTAACAAATTTGCTTGATTCAAATGTGTTGAAAACCTCAAGTTACTTGGAACTCCCTTACTAAAATCTTAAGTTTTAAGAGCCTTGCAGTATGCACTTGACTTATAAATCATAAGAAAGTGTAAGAATAAGGATGATACCTAATTCATCAACCGAACCATTAATAGATAAAAATATAAACTACGAAATACTTTCATATCATTGATTGTCAATACTAGGTGTTTATATTATTAATAAATAAAGAAAAATAAGGACTAACTAAGATATGTTGTATTATATATTTGTTCAGTATAACCATAAAGATCACAGGGAACAAAACCATTAAAAATTTCACTGCATTTTAATTTGTTCATAAATTAAGTACAGTATTTTTATAAATATTATAATATGTTACAAAACACAATTTTATGGCTTCAAGGTAATTTAGCATTAACAACACTTCCCATTCCTGGAGTAAGATTTTCTTTCTTTTTTTTGTTATATCACATGTATCTAACTAAATTTGTGCACATAATAACTATGAAAGTAATGTGAAATTGAAGTAACTTATGCGTTTTGTCGTGTATATTGATAAATATAATTCATAATTGTAATTTCAGGTGTAATATAAATAAATAAAAAGTAAATAGATGTGTCTTTTTGTTAAAATGTTTTGTTAGGTACCTGCAATTTTTATACTTACATTATATCTTCAAATAATGATGTAAACACCGAGTTTTTGGTGTATTTGACCATCTATGGCAGTGGTTCTCAACGGGTGTGCCGCGAGAAGTTTCTGATGTTTGTAATTTTATTATGCTGGTAAAAATATTGAAAACAGTAATTTATTTCATTACATTTGTGTTGAGTGTGTGTAGTGTCGCGAAAATTTGTGAAGTACTGATGTATAATGATGTGCCGTGAACAAAAACAGCTTGAGAACCACTGATATATGGTGATATACTTATGTGTGGCAGTTATCACCAATTTTAGAGACAGATACCTTATTAAGGTTCCTACTTAATAAGTTCCATGCCTCCTACCCTTTATAGTTTAATTAATTTAGTATAATAAGGGTGGTGGTTGTATAAGGTGTGATCACTGATGACTACTATTCAATTTTTATTGCCATGTTAAAAAATTATTGTATCTAACTATGATTTTAGATAAATTTTATTACTGTGTTTAGTGTTAAGTATTGACGTGCAAGTATGTCTCACTTGATTCTTACTAAATATATTAAAATAGCAAGGTCTGGTACGCATAACGCTTACTCCTCTAACTATCAGTATTCAGTTTAATGTTTTTCATTGATTGTTCTATTTCTATTTTTTTCTTGATTATTAATCCGATGACGTTTGAAATTGTGGATGTGTCTAAATCCAAATTTGAATAAGTTATTTTTAATTTTTTTACTTTGTGCATACTTCAATAGGTTGGAATTTGAAGAATAAATAAAAATAACAATCTAGGGCCGATGATATAAAAATAATATTGGTTTATATTAATCTATAAATAATAAATACATATATTGTAATTTTCTAAAAATGTCCGAGTACCTATTATGAGTACAAGCTATGAGTAATAATTACCTTTTATCATTTGCTTAAAAAATCATCAGCTTAACAATTAAAGTATAAATCATAAATTAAATTTAACCTAAAACGGCTAAAACCTATGGACATTTCAACATTTATATTTATTATTATTTAAAATACTATTAAGTTATGAACTATAAGTTTCATTATTTATAAATGGCCTAGCCACTTTAAAATAATAGGTAGGTAAATAGGTAAGAACTTTTTAACAATGAAATTATTGTTATTTGAGTTTGTACTTTGTATTTAGTTTTGAAATAATTTTTGCTTTTACTTAGATATATTTTTTTTTTTTGAATCTGACTGGTTTCTAAGGTACTTTTTGTTTAGAACTTTTTTCTTATCTGCAGATGCTTCTTTTTTATTGCGATTTTTTATTATACTTTAAAAACAAAAAAAGTGAGTTGGTTTTACTTTAACAACTTCCATCTAATAGTATCCATATAAATATTGTAAATATATAGGTATATAAAATCTTTTTACTTTTCAAGTTCCAAGCATCGATTTCCGAGTAAATATATGGAAAAATATAAAACTATTTAAACAATTGTAAATTTTTGAATCTAAAGAGTGTGAAGGTATATAGTTTTTTTTAAATACCAACCGTCAGATAATTGGAGAAAAAGAAAGTAACGAATCATAATATTACATTTTTGTTGGTAATTTAAAATTTATATAATATTTTAAGTTTATCACAATATACATATCGCATTAATTAATATCAGACAAAAAATTTCATCGTGGCTTGGTGAGGCGCGGTCGTACGCTCAATCTGCGGAAACGCACTGAGCGTACGTACCGGCCGCAGTTGCTAGCTCCCGGATGGGTGACCACCCGGGATTTTTAGCAACATATCCTTGCCACACTTACACAAACACGTGTTACAACCCTACCCAATTAAAAACCTACAAACAAATATACAAAAATAATCTCTACCGTACCACCCCACACCCAATGGCCTATGTTGCCGCGGGTTCTCCTTACAAAAAAAAAAAAAAAAAAAAAAAAATTTCATAAAATGCTACATAATATATTTTATATGAAAATAAAATATCTAATAATTTTTTCTAAATAGATTATAAAAGGTTTTAATATTGAATGTATAACCTTTGCTAGATTGAGAGGTGTCTAATATAGTTAATAGCCCCTTTGAAATATTAAAAATTCATGTTTCACAGTTGTAACCACTTTATTGACCCTCATATTTTGTATTAACAATAATAATTTTAAAGTTTACATGTCTAACTTAACCAAAAATTACACTAGGGCCCAAGCGGTAAAATTAAGTGCATTCAATCAATGGTTAATATAAACTATGAATTAAATATTAAAATAATATATAATATTAGTTATAAACCTACAATAACTACCATTGTTATTATAATATTTTATATTATACATAATACTTAAAATATTTGTGTTGATTATGAGGAGAAATATAAGTTAATAACAAACTAAATGACTAAGACAGTAGCTACCTATAACTACCTAACCTGTCACCTACTATTTACTATTTGGGTTTAAAGTTGTAGGTAGTTTAATTATAATAGATATACAACAATTTACAATAGTCAATAGTTTACCTCCATCAGATAATGTTTTATAAGATATAGTTGTACAAACATAATATTGTTTTTACTTTTTTTTAAAATACGAGTAAGTTCCTAATAAAGTAATAAAGTAATAACTAATAGGTACATGCGTTAATTGATACTATTTACAATGCCGATTATCGGGCGAGGTGTAGGTACCTATTATATACTATACAGGGTGATTCTTTTAAGTGGGTACACTAATTATCTCGAAAAGTATTTACTTTTTTCAAAATATTTTTTTACATGGTTTCAAGTTGTTAAAAAACCAACGTTTTTATTAAAAAATTATATTTTTAAATATTTTTTATCCTTATCATTTTTTTTAAGTTTTTTACTTTTTTGAATGACAACATGAGAGTTTTAATTTCATATTCCAAAGCAGAATATTTTACTAGTATTTTGATTCATAAAAATCGAATTTAGCGCTAGTAGTTTATGAGTTATAGGTATTTAAAGTTTAGATTGGCAGAGTGGAGTGGTACGGGGTTACCCCGCAAAATGTTTGTCCACTTCTCCGCTTGTCGAAACTTTAAATACATATAACTCATAAACTACTAGTCCTAAATTCGATTTTTATGAATAAAAATACTAGAAAAATATTCTGCTTTGGAATATGAAATTAAAACTCTCATGTTGTCTTTCAAAAAAGTAAAAAACCTAAAAAAATGATAAGGATAAAAAATATATTTTTAATAAAAACGTTTGTTTTTTAACATCTTGAAACCATGTAAAAAAATATTTTGAAAAAAGTAAATATTTTTCGAGATAATTGAGTACCCACTTAAAAGAATCACCCTGTATAACAATAAATAATTATATTATTAAATTAAATGGTACCTATGTGCTAACTATAGTTAAACCAACGCACTTAAGTTTGGAAGTTTTGTATTTACCTATTATTAATAGCTTAACGTTAGGTGAATGTTATGTACGAAATGCCTATACGTGTGTAATAATGTTATTATCATTTTATTATACTTGCCAAGATTTCAATAATAATATAAAGTGCAAGGAAATAACCAATATTGTTGGACTGATAGAATAGTAATATGATAGATCATGAACGTATGTGATACGAGAAAGAAAAGATTGATGAAACTCCCATACGCGTCAATGCTGACGTTAGTCTACAGGGAAAAATGAAACTGAACCATCTGAAAGAAAGTGGCCAATGAAAATCAATATCATCTTGTTCGTTGTTATGAAGTGAAAAAGAAAAGAATAAAAGGTAAAAAGAAAAATTCATAAAAAATTATCACAACCGCCTGATACTCGGAGCAGAAAAAACTTGAGAGTCGTTAAAAATTCATCGAAACGACCACCCTTTCGTACAAAAGACTTCCAGAATATTCAAAATTAATCTATTATTGAAGAGAACTGACAATAGCAGCACGGCAATCCATCATTTTGTTCTTCCTGTTGCTGTTTGGGTTAGGCAAAAGTATTATTATTAATATACTTTGCCAACGTCTAAAATAATTTTTTTTATATGTTAAAAAAAAATCATGAAGATGTTCTGCTGTTAATGAAAGGGATTTAAACACCTTGTTATAATAATATTAAATATATTGATGCTAACTACAGTCACTGGTTCAAGAATATATATATGAATAATTCATTTATTTATTAAGCATTAATCTTAGTATCTTGCGAAAGTAATATTAGTAACGCAACATATGGTAGCTTCTTTTGCAATGAATTTTATGTACCTACATGAATATATTGACTGGTATCGATATGGGTGTGTCAGGTTCTTTGATTGAATTATCTAAACCATGTACCTAATACCTTTTAATATGGTATTATACATTTATACACGGGTATCGTTTTTATTTAAAAATGATATACTTACGGCTGATGTATTGATTGTATTCGCTAATAGACTAGAAAAAAAAGTTGAAGGACATAAAAGATAAATTTCAAATCCCTCTGAAGAACTTCATAGGTACTCCTGATGGTGTATTATAGTACCGTCACATCAGTAGCGCAATTAGGAATTTTTTATGGGGGAGGTCAATTTTTTCTCAGTACAAAGCTATAGGTTACATTAATTATAACCCAGTAAAAAAAAAAAATTTACATTCCTAATTGTTGGCCAATGGGAAGGATTGGACACCTTCAACCCCCAACCCCGTAAATCAACCACAGCATTATATCATAGAACATTAAAATTCTATGGTCACATTCTGCACACTACACATCGATGACGCACTCGTCCCGTTCGCATTTTTGTTTTTTATTACTTATGTCTATAATTTTACTGGCTATTAAACACATTATATAGACTTACCGCACATTACTTTAATTAATATTTATACCATATTTGTATCATTTCATACGCCGTATGTCATTAGTCATTAACGGTCATTACCTATATTTTATTATTATTCACGCAATCATGCCTACTATTTATGTTAATTGTAATTGAAAAATCTTGATCACATTTATTTAATGCAACCTATGCATACCTAACTGGGTTTTTAATAATATTTTCATTTAAATATCATACCATAAATCAACTTCCGTTACGTTGATATAGCTTTCAATATAATGTTTAGTTGTATAATAGACACGGCTATGAAGGTCCAATTATAACTGGTAGCGCCGGATAGAGACTTTTCGGCCCACCGAGATTTTAAATTTCTACCGGACCTCAACAAAGTATTTTATATGGTATGTGTGCTTTAAATAATAATTGTTTCTCTAACGCACGTTTACAAATCACCTATCCAATAGGTACATTACATTAAGTTACTTAGTATACTTCAGTTATATTATTTAAAAAAATGCAAAATAAAAGATAGATAATATAAAATATAATAAAGATCGCCTGGATTTATGCAATTTGTAAACATTTCATTTCATACTCATCAGTCATCACTCATGAGTCATGGCCTATAGTATGAGTACTATGAGTATGAGTAGTATGACGATTTTTAATCAATTTTTTATAACTATAAGTTTAAAATTTGATTTTCTTTTATATATATATATAATATATTTATATAATTATATGACGTATATTGTATATAGATAAATTACATTATATTATTATTTTAAATTATTCTAGTTTATATCAGTGTTTGATATAATACTGATCTTGAATTTTTACGCGGCCCACCGAGATTTTCTCGGTAGTTCGCCGGTTCAATCCGGGCCTGAATTTACTGGACAATTGGGCAGAATAACTGATCATAACTAGAAAACCAACTATTATATTTTCATATTTGTTTGTTATTAATTGAAACGATCTTTTAGCTGTCAAGAAATACATATAAAAGGAATCAATAAATTAAATTAAAATGCTTATTCTTTACCTAATAATCTTCTGGATTATTCTCTGAAATGTTACATCGATGTTTAAGTTGTCATTGTCATCGCCGTTTTGTGGGTTTTCTCTCTTGATACAATCTTATATTTGGTTTCATTCCCGTTAATGCGATAAGTACATTATTTTTCGGTGCATCAATTTGTTTTTCGGTTATCCTTTACGCAATTTATTCTTTAATTATGTACTATTATTTACTATAACTTTCAACTATCCTCCACCGAAGTGAGGAAAACGATATATGACTGACGATTGATCAATGTGGACATTATAATATATAGTATCCAGGAACTTATAGAAACTCTCGAGTGAGTTTCAGTTGTTAATACAAAGTTTTAATTTACATTTTCTCGTTTTAATAATAGCTACCTTTTAGATACCTACCTATAGTTATAGGTATGTAGAAGGTAGAACTTAATATTATACACTATATTTTATTCAGTGAGTATAGACTTGTCAATGCTATGTTTAATATCTTTTTTAATATATTTTTAGCATCTGGTTTTTACATGGTAGAGGATTAAAACATTCATAATAAAAACAGTATATGAATATGTGTGATGTACAGTATGTATTTAATGTGTGTGTGTGTATTATTTATATGTTGTATATTTATTCAAACTTTCAATATCGCACAATAATAATTTATAATATGACGTATATATTTGAATAAATATATTTATAACAGACCTACACGTTAAATAATTATGGACTTGCCTATTTTATTTTAGCTACACTTTGGTCGTGATTATTTTTTCTTCATTTATTATTAGCCTAAAAAAAATTACAAATTTAATAATTTGTATTTCGTCTTCTATATCTATATCTATAATTATATATTTTCAATTTAGGTATATAAATTATTTTGTATTTATTAAGAATATCTAATTTGATTTTGATTTAATTATTGTCGAGTTTAGTTTCATTCAAGCGCCTGTAGAACAAATTAACTATAAAATACAATTTCGAAGAAATCAAAACACTCACAATATCAACTTCTTAACTCTTAAGACCATCTCCGTCTGTAATAGGTTTATATAAATCAGATCGTTCAGCTAATTTATATTTCTGAACACTTTTAGGATCTGTTCAAAGTTTTTACCAGTGTGGTTATAGTGATTCATAGACGAAAATCAGTTGTAGGTATCCCACGAGAAAAATTACTATCAATTATTCTAGTAAAAATATAAGAGCACTCATAGACCAGACAAGCTAATAGAGTCATAAGATCAATATTTAAGATTAATGTATTTTTCAAAACTTTAAATCGTTCAATATATAATAATATATTTATAAGAACAGCAATTTAAATATACGAATATACGTAATATTTTTCATTCTTCAATTGTTATATGAAATGTATAATATTATATGTAATAGCTATCATTATAAGTTATAGCATAAATTATTGTTTCAATACAGTAAAATTTTTATCGCTGATGGCTTCCCATGTAATTTATATTTGTGTAAGATTTTTAATGAAGAACCTTGTAGTCGTATCCTACAGTTAAATTTAGATACATTTTTGTCATATCTGCTTATTTAAGGTTTTTATATATTTTTTTATTGGTTACAGAATGTACTTTCAAATTTGTATGAAAATCGTGTGATTATAACTTAGTGTTACGGACATTATTATTATTAGTGTTGTTTTCTGGAACTGTGGATATTTATTTTAAGCACTCCCCTTAATTGAAATAATGTTCATTGTTCCAATAATTGAATTAATTGATGATTTCATCATTTGTGCATTCAATCTATTTGTACGTTCTCTTAATCATTTATTTTAGTTTTAGTACATATCCTCTAAATGAATTAAATAATCTAATGAATCTGTCAATATACCTATATATATATTATATATATATATATATATAAGTACATTTTTATATTGATTATTAATTATTATGATAGCTATACATTAATATTATTGATAGTATGAAATTATATGAAAATAAAATAAATTATTAAAAGAGCGAATATATAAATAATGGGGGAGGAGGCTCAAAAATACTAATAACACCCCTCCCAATTTATTCAAGTTTGTGCGTTTACTATAAACGATTCACATATATATGGCTTAGATATAATAACATAATATTATCACAATTTCTTTACTGTTTTACAGATAGTATCAGTGTATCATGTTAGTAATTGATATTAAATTATATTTTGCAATCGCGTCTTGTGACGATTTACAACACCATTAACCTTCACTCGTATTAAGTTAAATATTTAGGCCTATAATTATATAGGTACATGACATAAGCTTTGCTTGGTCTTCTCATCTTAATGATCTTAAGACGAACAATTTGAATTGCAGGTTTTACTTGCGATGGCCACTAATTTAAGTAAAAATTCAACATATTATCCCTTAAGTTTTATTTCATGTAAAATATTCATACAACCATTATGGACGTATGGAACTGCATACTTATCTAGGGTTCTGCTAATAACTCTAATAACAGAATCATTCGAGCTTTAAAAATCAGTCTTCGCTAAGTTACAAGAGCTGCTTTATTTTTCTCGAACGAAACGTTTCCATCCAAAAAATTAATCCAGTTCTAACCAGATTATCTGATGAGGGGGAGGATAGACTACGAATAAAACTAGGGGGATAAGCATCCCCTCCCTATAATTTCACCTATGCTCAAACGGAACTAGCACCTTGACTTAAACATTGGTTGTCTTAACTAATAGCTACTAGCTAATCAAAAAACAAAAAAAATTATAAAAAGACTTCCTCTACTATCATATGTTGTTTTTTTAATCTCTTACTTATAGTTGATTGTAAATAAATTACTTCTGTACATTACTTGTAAACATAGTTGATAAATAGTATGGTAACTCGTAAGTAGTATGTAGTTATTTTGTAGATATGTAATATGTATAATATGTATAATATGTATAATATGTATAATATGTATAATATGTATAATATGTTTACAGAAAAATTCAAAATTATTTCTGTTTTTACAATAATTTAGCTAACTATGTAATATTCAACCAAGATTTTCTGTATGAATAAAAACTATTACACTAAAAGTACAATTATTATTAATGACACTTAACTAATGTTTTTAAACTTCAACAGTATAGATTTAGGTTATTGACCTGGGTAGTTAAATTTTTTCTATGACTTAAGTTTTTAATTTTTTATACATTTATATTATATGTATATTGATTAAATATAAAATAAATTGTATAAAATATATTTTATTATAAATTATAATACATTTTTAAATAATGTACAGTTTAACTCAAGAATCTAAAGATTTAAAATACTCTAACCAAATAAATATTTGATTTCAAATTAATGTAGGTATAAAGTACCAACACTTTATTTTAATATTATATAGGTAACTAATAAAAGAAGGAATGTCAATTATTTCTGACAGTTCTATTAAGTAGCAATCCAATTAATTTCTACAATAAATTAGTCCATAACATATACAATGGTAAAAATGATGTTAAAATTTATTATTAATTTACTAGAGTTAAATTGAAAAAATAAAAGTTTTTTATTTGATATTCAGCGGTTTTTTCCTTTTGTATTTAATTTATAAAGCTATTAATATTTTATATTTACTTTTAGATTAAAATTTGAAAATAAAAAAATTATTTAAAGTATTCAAAAATCAAACATTTTAGTAACTACATTTTTTAATGAAATTTTCAGCCAAAAAAATAATGCATTGTTTTTGTTTTCTAGTATAGTTATGCTAAAAATTATGAAAAATTGTTGGATTACAATCATTAATACTGGTAGTCAAATAAAAGTGTTTTATGTATTTTTCGCTGGTTTTATTATAACAAAGTCCTCCTAAGTACAGTAAATAGTATTTTAAGAATATAATAGTATACTAAATAGTGTATAAAATTATATGCCAATTTAATGTTAGTGAAATATGCGACGTATATCACATATATGCGTGTTTATTAACCTCGTCACTAAGGCAGTAAACGTTGAGTAAGTGAGCGATCTGAGTATGGTTACTTTTCGAGTGGCTCTTCGAAGATTATGCTAATGGTGCAGGTATTGTAAAACATTATTGTCCGTCAATGGAAACAATTTCGTAGGCGTTTAATTAAAAATTAAAGGAGCTGCTATGCAATTTATTTAGTTAGAGGATTTATTTATTTAGAACGTCAAGTAAGTGTGCAACATTGTGTATTCAAAGTTAGAATAAATTAGAATTCATTCCCATATGTAGTACACATTTTGGTGGATTGTGGAAAAGCGCAGTTAAAAAAGCATCACTTAGTTAAGTAGCTATAGGTAGTGTAGGTAATCTTAACGTTTAAAGAACTGTATACCGTATTAAGTCGTGTAATAGAATCTTGCTTGAACTCTCATCCGTTTTTCTCATTATGTTCTCATCCATCTCATATAATTATGCTTATATCTGTTCTCCTATAGGCCTTTTCTTGTTGGTAACTCTCTAGCTTATTTACTTGATAAGAACGTGGAAAACGTGACAGCCAACCATATTTATCATTAAAAATAAATGGCACTTACCATTTAGCAGCGTTGGAATGGGAAGTATCTTAGTCAATAGGGGCAAACCAAGTGGTCATTTTAAAATGGTCCCTTAATAAAGAAAGATACGTAGGTGATCATAAGATATCCTAATTAAGCAACTATAATAGTAACCACACATGCAGTGGTGACTTGGTCGAATCTTCGAGTTACACCCCGTTTAAAATGATGTCACTCGCGTGATAACTGAGATATCAGGAAAAGATATGTCCAAACAAGGCTTCAGAAAAATGTGTGTCATTTGCCACTTGATGTTTAAGTGGTTAATGCTTGTGTAAATTTGGTTTCGTATTTTTTCTTATTTTTTTTTATGTAAATTCATCAGTGATCAGCAATAATAATTGTTTTTGAATTACTAATTATTACGTTAGAATTTCAGACTTCAATATACCAATCTATAAAGTATAGTTATTGCTGGTATTTTCTATAAAATGTCTGGTAGTGCCGAGAAAATTACATAATATTGTCACTGTTTACTGGTACATAATAAAATACCTAAATTAAATCAGAAGTTGCATTATGTAATAGGTACTTTCTCTTGTTTCTTGGACTTTTAAATATGCGAAAGTATTTATACATGTCAGAAGAATTGTGATACACAAGAAAAAAATGAGGATACGTAACAAGATTAAAATTTGTAGTGTTGCTGATAAAATACCTACCTATTATACATGTTGCTATGCTTTTATAGTTGCGTCATAGCTAATTGATTGTGAATACCGTTCAAGGCAATTAAATTATTGTTAATAATATTATAGGTATTTTAATATAATTTTATTCACTTTAAAAATAAATACAATTTTATACCTAAGTAGGCAGGTATCTTATTAAAAATAAACAATATATCTACTTCAGCCGTAATACTATTTAATTAGTTATTTAAATGCATATATCATAAGTCTCGTACCTATTAGATGCTGATTGGACACACCGTGTCCGCTTAAAATCGTTTTTTGTCTACATTAATATTATGTCATTGAAATTTAATTATTAAAACTGTAGAACTTGAATATATTGCGCTGTCGTCGGCATAAAGTGCTATTTCAGTATTAATTGATGTAGGAAAGTCCGAAACATATAGGTTAAAAAGTAACGGAGAGATATTTGAACCTTGAGGTACACCTGCATTTATTAATTTTATTTGTGAAGTAGTGTCGTTTATTTTGACTTTAAAACAGCGAGCAGTGAGGTAGGATTTAATTAGATTGTAAATAGCATTTGGGGTGTTTAACGTTTTTAGTTTATATAAAAGTCCGTCATGCCAGACCCGATCAAAAGCTTGGGCTACATCTAAAAAGGCTGCACCTGTATGTTAAAACTGTTATAATAGTATCAATAAGCTGGTTTATATGCATCAATAATTACTAATAATTTGCATATTTACATATTAACATAGCTAATATATTTTGTCTGAATTAAATCAATTGTGCCATTGCAATATTGTAATATTACATAGATACTTGGATGTTTAAATTATTTTTAAGAGCACTCCTAGGACTGGACAGCTATTTTTTTTTAACCTGTTACCCATCTTAAGAGTTATATTCAGTGAACCATGTACTATTTTTCTAGTAATACAAAATAACATGACACATACTTAACACCAAGATGTGCTCAATTACTATATATTCAAGTGTTCACACGTATTACAAATTACAATTTTAGTGAAAAAAATATTAACCTTTATACCTATTAGACATATTATACATGCGATTTTTCGATTATGTTGGAAAATTAGGTAATAATTAAAATTGTTTAATGGAGTTATTATTATCAATTAGTATGTACACGTAAAATCTTTGGAATACTATCAAACGATAATAATACTGAAATCAAATGATAGTTTCTTTAGATGGTAAAACACAAAATAATCATACTACTAGGTAGGTTGTAAATTATGAATGAATAACTTGTAACTATTATGATTCTATTATATAATAAAATGTTCTTGGAAGTGTATCCAAGTAAATATTAAAATTAGATAAAAGTTTAAGTTAGATTTTGTCACGCCATAAAAAACTACTTTAACAACAGTTATTTTATTATTATTTCTTCTGAAAATATAAGCTTAATATTATGACAGTTTTCAGTAAATTCACAGTCGTATTGTTAATGTTTTTAAAGAGTGAAATGAAGTAACAACTAATAAGCTTAATTACATTATTTGGGCTGTATAATAATTTCACACAAAAGTTTCCAGTGATAAAAGTATTAACTGACCTATTTCCTCTGGGACTTTTGGGTTTTATTTAAAATGAATGTAGTTTGGTATGAGTACTTGTCTTATACTTTGATTTTTCTTGGTAATTCCCTCTTATAAAATTTGAAACCATGTTATTAAATATTTAAGTGCATATTATGAGACTTACAGTTACACGTACTATGATATTTTGACATTAAGTTATTTGTATAACGTGTTGAATAGTGTTGATATTAATAGATATAAACTGATAGAATCTGAACTGCAGTAATATTATAAGTCTGTGCTAAATATAATTTACATTTCAGAATTTGAGTGTTATTATTATGTCAAAATAAATTGCATAATAACTTATTATACAGCATATGGCTAGATGTACTTTCAACTCACAAACATAACAAGTTATACCTCAACTTTTAAACTAGTTATGATACTAGAGCTTAACATATGTATATATATATATATATATATATATGCAAAGAAATTATCTAAACACAATAAATTTATCAAAAGACAAAGATTATTAATAGAATATCAGAATAACATTTGTTTTCTCTCTCAAATTTAAGCATGGATAAAATGCATTTTAAAAATCGTTCTTTATGATTTTCTAATTAATAGAATTTTGCATATTGTTCAACGTACCTACTTGGTTTTTAAATTAAGATAATGGTTGGCGTTTAAGAATAAAATTAAACTAAAATATTTAAAATTTACTCATTTTTATTTATTTTTTAATATTTTAGTGCTACAATTTCTTATATTCCATCATAGTTTCAAGCATATGAAACCATAACTGTAGATGAGATAGAAATAAATTAAATATTAAACATAAAATTGTCAATATATCAGTTAATATAAGTTAAAAATCTTAAAAAATAATTGATTGACCAATGTGGTCAAAAATTCAGCAACAGTTTTCTGGGTAAATGTTGAATCTACGGTATCAATTTTTATAATCTTCTAAGCTTTTGTAATTTAAAGTCATGCCCATTTATTTTTTATTTTACATGAAACATTATGATCAAAAAATGAAAAACACATAAGCAAGTCTGATAAATACCACTGATATGTGATTATGTAAAAAAGCTGTAGTTTTTGAGTTTTTGTTCTTGATACCTACAACCTACAGTATTATCTGAGTAAAGGAGTAGATACAGCATAGGGAGTTTTAAACCAATAAAATGCGTAAATTTTGACAAAATATAATGAAAAACTCTTCGTAGTTCGTATAATATAATATTAGGTAGTAAGTTCTAATTAAAATGTAAGTTTATCAAAACGTATGACACAACAAGCTTATATACCTACCAAAATTGTATAAAATAATTAAAATATGAAATTTAAATTAAAAAACTATGATTGCTATTTGTGGTTTGTTCTAATGAAGATCTACATCAGACAAGCAAATTGTTTTGTTCTGTTGTATTATACTTTGTATTATTGTGTGGTTTAAATAAAGTTTTTTTAAAGGAACAATATTGTTTTATATTTGTTAAAAACATTCTTCATTAAAAAGATCTGCGTAATCTACACTAATAATTAAACTACTTAAACTATACCTTGGCCAATTGTAACTATTTATTTTTTTAACCTACCCTATCCATACCTATCTATACCAATCTTGATCCTATGTATTTACAACACATGTAATTTGTGCCATCTCAAATAAAAGTAAATGTAACTTGTCCCAAAATTAAAAATAATTATAATAAGATAGATATTGATAGTGTTATTGAAGAAATAATCGTACTATTGTTGATAGTAGAGTACAATGTTTGAGGTATGAGAAGTTAATGACACAGAATATTCCGTTTATAAATTCTGGGTGATTATTTCGCCAACAAATTATAAGTAATTACACCATTTAACGCTTAACGGTACGTGAATATTAATCGATATTATAAATATTATACTTATTAATTAATTTATAAAGTATAAGTAAAAAGAAAAAGAAATAAAACAAAATTGTGTGATATTGTTTGCCAGATTGGTTGGATTGGACTTAATCTTTTTGAGTTTAGATGAAGTAATCCGTATTTGAATAGTTAAATTATTAATAAAAGAAACAGGTTAAAAATGGACTAAAATAATTAATAATGCCCTAACAATGTTAAAAAATTCTCAAGTATACATTATTCGAATATTCCATCGAACTATTTTATAGCTTTAACTATTGATATTGTTTATCACTATATAATAGAATCTAATTTTGGTGCAAATTTCAAACACTATTTTCGACTACCTATGGTGGTGCAAATTATATACCCTTATTTTGGCGAAAATTACAAACTTCCGTCAGTTGAATACATAATAAATATATCGCCAGTTAATACGACTACATATTATACTGGTTGAAACCTATATAGTATTACCAATACGATTTGGAACCTCGTTGGGTTATTTACCACGTGGAAACCTTTTAACCCAATGGATTCGATACAATACCTACTTTCTATTGAGGTAAAGGATGTTGTGCATATTAGGATTGAAATCCTCGATGTTTCGGATAATAAAGTGCTACACCATTGTCGAGAGTGCTGAGTATACAAGTCAAACATGGTATAGATGTTGTCGGTTAAATCACAGTGATTAAATGGTTTTACACCGGAATCGAATCACTTCGACCGGAGAACTAGAAAAATACTTAAATACATAATACTATATGATCATGCAAATCAAACTTGCTCGAGATGAAGTTATTTTTTGTGTTCCATAGTATATACATGTATGGAATTTCTCATACCTTCCACTCTCTTTCGTTCTATTTTCTTGAATATTAATAATTCTATTGAAATATATTAGATAGGTATTATAAACGATTGTGAAATATCCTTTTTTTATGAAACATAACAATAAACAAACCTCCATGGCTCATATAATATGCTGATTTCTGTTACTTGTCGTCATTAATAATATATATTGTGCATTGTGCAATATTATACCGGGTGTAACACAAAGACCTGACTAAAAAAAAAAAATTATACCAATTCATCGTATGACAACATTTTTTAATAATAATAATAATTTAAGAAATCCACTCATGTCAGCAAATTCTCAAAAATCATATTTTTCAAAAAGTTATTGCGTTCCAAATTAATTTAACCAAAAAAAATTGAATTTTAAAAAAAAATCAACTACTTGACTTAGATTAATTTTTTACCACCAAAATTGTTTTTATAATCAGATTCACAAATAGGCTATTTTGAATTTATCCAAAATTTTTTTTTATTTTCAGTACTAAAAAATAAAAAATAAGAAAATGTATTATACATGTAGTGCTAGGTGCACTTAATGAACAAAAAATAAAACAATATTAATGTGAAAAAAAGTTAGTCCAAAAGTCAGTTGTATCTGTTACACATTGTGTACTGGAACATCGCAGCTAGTACAGAACTTAATTTACATTATCGCTTATATATTATAATTTAGTCCAGTAGATCGAAATAGTTAAAATTAAAACAAATATAATATGTAAACGCAACATGGATTTATTTAGGTTACTTTACGTTATTATTAAAATCAGAGACGTATCCAAGGGGTCCAGGAGCCCGGATTCTCCTAAAAAAAATTTACCGATAATTTTTTTAAATTTTTTACCCTAATAGTTAAGAAATACCAAATGATAATATTTTAGCTCACGCATAAAGACACTTACATAAGATTATAAGAACTAAACTAGTAACTATCAAATCACGTGTTTATATAGGTAAGAAATCTCACGATATTTTCTATACTTATTTACCCCCCCCCCCTCCTCCTCCAAAAATAAAATAAAATACCAACAACGTCTTTGATTATTATTATTATTATTATTATATTACATTATTATTTAATTAGTTCGTGAGTTTTATGCAAAATAGTATTCAGTTATACAACCGGACAATTTTCGATACGAAATGGTTTCCTGTCAACGGCACTTACAATACACCGCAACTTGTGCGTGTAATATATGTAATCAAAATGTTGATTTACCTTATATCCGACGACCGCCACTAACCAAAGGACACGCAAGGGGTTCTGAACATAAAAACGTACCGGCAAAGATCCCTTATTGGCACCTCAGTCGTTTGTTATTAGCCCGTTTTCTCTATATCAATTATTGTTTTAGCTGTTTCTATCCCGTATGACAAAGGAAATCGCATAATATTAATAATCATATTTACGAGTATGCTTATGCGCGTGAGTGTCTATGTCTAATGTGTGTATTGTGTGTTATTATTGTTATTAGTAATTCAAAAATTATACCTCAACCATAATATTAATCCATTTACCTTTTGTTCGGTCGTTTCCGCAATTCGAACTATAGGTATTACCATTGAGTGTAAATAGTATACTTGTAATATACATATTATATAATATTATACATACCTATACTCAATGCTCAATATTATTATTATTATGTACTTGTGGTATTTTATTATTATATTATTGTATTATAATTTATAACTAATATAATGTTCTATAAATCAATATTATTTATTATCTTCGCATTTATTTTTAATTTTTAATTTTTAATCAACTTAAAAACATCAACAGCAAAAGTCATTAGTTTCTTGTTTAATACATAATGAGTGATTTCTAGAACTAAAATTATACAATTAATATGGTGTTCATTTTGTGTAATTTCCACTATAGGTAACATTAATCGTTAACATTAAACATTAAACGTTATCAGAAGGTTTAAACTTTATTGTAATATAGGTAGGTTTTTCTTAAGAAAGTAAAATATTTGCGATGTTTTTGATACTTGGCCCTATCATTCATATTGGTTGGAATGTTGAATTCTCTGAGTTCGTCGGAATATTGGTAGAACTCTGTTATATGTTTAACTGTTAGGGTAACTCCACAGACTGTATATTGAGGGGGGCTCATTCTTCGCATTTAATATTATACGCAACCATTATTCATATTTTATAACACATACCTACCAAATTATTAATTACAGACTATACAGTGGTCTACGACAGTATTCTGATAATCCCGTCGAAATTCAGCTTCCTTATGCTATTATAATATGATATTATTATATATTGGTAGGTATAATGCACGCATTCGTGTGAATACACGTTTATGACTATTCACATAACTGGTGTCGTATGAGAGAGGCACTATATGGGTAAACTCTTGTTTTATTTGTTTATTTATTCAAGAAGATTATGATATCCATTGAATAAATACATGTGGGGGCCTATAAGTTCAAAAAGTACAATAAAATAATTTACAATGATGCATTAAATCTCAAAATCACAAGGAAGTAGGATATCCACAAATTGTAGAATTAATATTATTAAATGCACTTAGTATATAACAAATTATTAAATAAACTCAATGGCATAACTTATAATATTTCTGTCAAAATAATATACAGTACCTACCTAATATAAAGTGGTAGTTAATGTAAAACTACTAACAGCATCATCATTATGTTTACGATAGTACGATTTTTTCAGTTAAATAGAGTGGAATATTATACATTTGTACCTATTGATATATAATAATAAATTATTGTTATGAGTACCAAAATCCACATCCCTCCAAAGAAAAAAATTACAATCGTGTTATGCTATAGATTATATATAATCTATTTACTATGTTTATAATATATTTAATATTTTAAGTACAATTTCATTTTATTTTTTACATCGTTTACCTTAATAATTTTACATACAGTTATACAGGTACACTTTCCATTATAGTAATTTAGTCCTTTCATTATTTTAGAACTACTCTACATTCTCACTAGATTGGTAAAAACGTTAAAAGGATTAGATAAAATAAAATAGTATTTTCTTGTGGCTTTTACTTGAAAATAACACGTTCTAGATTTATCTCTTGAGCCTTGTTTATATATTACCAATGTCGCCAGTCGTGCGAATAAACAAAGCATCGTTGTATATACAGATCAAAACACTATCTTTAAAAGCACAACCATTGTGTTGATTCTATGGTATGCGTTATATAAAAAAAAAATACCTCCTTAAAAATTATTGAACAAATTATCAATTTTTAAAATATTTTTAAGAATTATTTTTTGTTTAAAATCTGGCAAAATAATAGAAATAAAAAAATCAACGATAATGTGCAATTATATCAAAGTACTTATAGACTATAGTTAGCACCTATGTAAAAATGTATTTTGATTAAATGTATTTCATATTTATCATTATTAATTTATTATTAATCGTTAGTAGATACATATTTACAAAATGAATTATATTATATTTATTACGACGTTTTCAATTTTTAATTTTATAATTTGATTTTTATCCGAATTTCAATTTCAAAACTATTATTAATAGTAGTATTAGTAATTTGTATTAAAAATACAATTTTTTCCAGCAAAATTAATTGTTGAAGTAGTGTGAATGTTGATGGATCCTCTATTTTAAATTAAAACAATCTACTATCAATTCATATAATAATGATAAAGATACGTTTATTCCTAATTTTTTCTTAATAAATTAGTTCTATTCTAGTTTTTACATATTTTAAGGCTAATCATTTGCAGGCTTCCATATATATTCAATTTAAACTATGTTCAATGTTAGTTTTTTAAAATGTAATAATTAATAAGCTTCGTTTCTGTCGACGTATTATTTTGAGAATTATACCGAACTCTGGTATGTCCGACCGTGGTTATATCGTTTGCTATAGTGAGACTGGGTAATTCACATATATTTTATAGTTCTAAGTGCATACGAATATCTGTGGACGACTTGAAAATAGAATTTTCGTCACATAGTGGTTTCTTTGAACCGCCGTCATTAACTTTGACAAAGTTTTTACTTCTGAATATTGACGCGATACCGATCATCATTTTGCAAGAAGATATTTGCATAAAGGTTGAATGGTTTTTAGTGGGTTCACTGAAACAACCCTTATACGCTCAGAAAAAGTTTACTAACGAATTCATGTCCAACTTTGAACTTCTGCTATATTAAAATGTATATCAGACACTTTTCTGTCAACAAAAGCTGAGAGAACGTTAAGCTTACTTCAAAGTACACAATGATATATACATGTTATTATTATTTTTTTCATTTATTAGATTAAAAAATTGTGTTTTAATGTTAGTTATGCTGACATAAATGTTTAGTAGTTTTGAAATATAATTTAAATATATGTATATTTATATGTAATATCTAGAGGTTAAAAGGTTTCGATGTTTACTCATAAAATTTCTTACATTCTTGCATGTTAAGTAAATACATTTACCCACTATAACCTACTATAAAGGGATAAAATGAAAATATCAATGGATAGTAAATTATCGTATTAAGTACCTACTATATAAGCTCTTCTAACACCAACTATCAACAATTCAAGTGTAAAGAATAATAGTTGAAAGAAAAAAAATGTATAGGTAGGTGGTTGTATAATTAATATGATAATAATTACCTATCATCGATATTTGTTACTTGTTATTATGAACATTATGCCGATCTCACTAATTCAACTTATTCGTCTTCAATTTGTATTAAGAATGCTAAACATCCAATATCCTCAAAACGACCACAACTTTTCCTTTGCACAATATCATTTTAACTGAAAAAAAATAATAATTTGGTAAACAATATTTTTACCATATATGTATACTTTTTAAATATAGAAAAAGCAAAATTAATTCAAATATATCTATGTACAAAAGCTCTACGTTAAATAAAATGTAAATTATTTAAAAGTGAAAAGCACATTTAAGGTACAAATATTTGCATAAATAGGCACCTAAGTTATCACAAAATCAGACACAAATTATATTGATATTACGTTCATGATAATAATAGTAAAATAATAATAATAATGATAATAATATTTAATCACAGAATCACTAAAGTAATATTATTTAATTATTATAGTTTCGTAATCGAGTACAAAATAATTGAAGTATATAGTGCAATATATTACATAACTGAAGTCTGAAACTTTTGTACTAAACAACATATTGGCCCTGCGCATAAGTACATTACAATACATTTTCATTTAAAGAAAATTCAACTCACACAACAATTATTAGTTTATTTTATCATTAGAACTATTTCTAAAGATGTAATTTAACGATGTAATACACCACATTTTGTTTTCATACCACCAACTATCATAAAAAAAAATAGATATTATTAAACATCACTGTAATAGTGTAATTCGTAGCTTTTGAATTTATAACATCGTGTTAAACTATATAGGTATGTATAGTATGTACAGTGAGAATATACAGGGTGTCCCACAGAGATCTGACAAATGAAATAACTTTTGTTCTAATTAATATTTTAAAAAAATGTCTTTTAAATATAATTCATAGACACTTGCACTACATTTTTAGAATACATTTTTTATTTTTATTTTTTAATACTGAAAATAAAAAACTTAAAAATTGATAAAAATTTTTTTCGAAATATTTAATATAGCCAATTTGTAAATCTGATTTTTAGAAAAAATTATGTGGTATAAACACTTATTTAAGTCAAATGGCTGATTTTTCACAATTTTTTTAAATATAAATATTTTCGTTAAGTACATTATAGTTAATTATAGTAAGTTATAGTTTATACAATATCACATATTATTAAAATAAAAGCAATAAAAAAAATAATATTTTAACATGCACCTATTTAAAAATTTTCTTATAAAAATTTTTAAAAAACTTTATATTATTTGAAATTAAAATGTTTCTAACATAAACTAGATCGTAATTTACTTAACGAAAATATTGATAATTAAAAAAATTGTAAAAAATCAGCCATTTGATTTAAATAAGTGTTTTACCATATAAATTTTTCTAAAAATCAGTTTACAAACTGGCTATATTGAATATTTCGAAAACAAATTTTATCAATTTTTAAGTTTTTTATTTTCAGTATTAAAAAATAAAAAATAAAAAATATATTCTAAAAATGGAGCGCAAGTGTCTATGGATTATATTTAAAAGAAATTTAAAAAAAATATTGATTAGAGCAAAAGTTATTTCATTTGTCAGAATGTCAGATCTCTTTGGGACACTCTGTATATGCTTAAATTTTTGAAGCTTATACGAACATTTAACAAAGTTATATATATTTATACACATGTGTGTAATATCTTATATACTCTAATTTCTTAGTGGAGAAATTCCTTTCATCATTACGCAAACAGAGTTATTAATTAATTTTCAGAAAACTTGATACACCATTGTTATAGTTAGATAAAACAATCATATATGTATTTTTTATTATTTAATTAAATTCTACAAGAGTTGATTATACTCGTTTTGTACTGTGTTAGTTGAATTACCACAAAAGAAAATTATAATAAATTTAACTCAATTATAATAATGTATAAAACTTATCATTAAATCTCTGCATTTTAAATTTATTGAAATGGAACGTATAAAAAGCCTTAAAGATTTTAACACAGTGGTTGTTAGGCTAGCACGTTCATTCCATTTCATTGACTTTTGATCAGAACCGCAGTTTTGTGTCATGTGATTAAATTGTTCAAATCAATCAATGATAATTATCAATTTTAAAAGACGATGATGAGTAAAGTTATTCAATAAAAACCGAATTGACATAAACTCAAAATCACAATTACATCTTATACATTTTTATTATTGTTTGTAGTTTCTTCATATTCTAAAATAATTTCTACAAACTAATTACGAAGAGAAACTGTTGAGATTGTCTAAAAATGACTTCGTTTATAAAACTTCAAAGTAGTACTCTTCGTCAATCTATCAAAACATAAATGCGATACGGATTAGGACTTAGAGATCATTTATTGTACATACGACATACCACATATTTAAAATATATTCAAAAAAACCCATTCAAATTTAAAAATCCCAATGAGAAAGACATTTCCATATTTTCTGTAACATTACAAATAACTTAGGTAGGCGTATATTATTTTTATTAACACATCATACAATATAAATTATTTATTTTGAAGACGTTCATATTTGTTTTGTACTTTTCAACGTTGTTTATAATATAAACATAACTATTGTCTTGATAATTTTGTTATGCATGCAAACATACAATCTTTGTCTCACATTGGTTATTTACAGTTTTATTGCTTAAAGGTTAGAAGTAAATAAATCACTAACACAATACATTATACAATTATATTTATGAATTATTAGAAAGTATTTACTACATTATTTGACTTGCATTATATTTATGAGAAATACATTAAGTACCTATCATATTATTCAAGCTCATATCATACATATTTTATCTAATTTTTTAACTTTTTGGCTTTCATTTAACGTAATTGAACGTACATATTTAGAAAACATCACTTACAGTTTATGGAATATCTTAAACAAGTAACATAATAATCTAATCATAAGAAACATTGAAATATTGATTAAGCTGATAGTGTAGTTACTTAGTTATTTTTGAATTGCATCTATGATTTTAAATAATAAACTTAAGTCAGCCAATGGCCTCTGCTGCCAAGGCTTATTTCTAATAAAAAAAATAATTAATTAATTAATTGTAGATGTTTATTTTAAAACCAATAATTTAAATTGTATAATGAAAGTAACACACGTGAGCTATAGCTTAAAAAGTTAATTTTTTTTAAAATGTTTATCTTAACTCGATAATAATTTTTCTGAATAATTTATAGGTAGTATAACGTATAACCAAGTTTATTTAGTTTATTTAAAAATTAATACGTTCGGTTAAAATAATGTTAGTTGGTGCATATTATTACGTGTATATAAATGTGATCGTAACTAATTAATTTATTATTATTTATATTTTATCACATATATATGATTTTAAATGCAGATGAATAAATGGATATCGTTGATTTAATTATATTTTTCAATTGACTAAACCATTATAGCTATATTATGCAATTTGAAGTAATACCAATACCTAGGATAATGAATTTTCAACAAAATATTTAAATTTGAAATTTAAAAATCACTTTTTAGAACCCAGGTGGTAATTAAATAAAGTTAATTGCCTTTTTGTACTGAGTTACTCAAGTTAGTATTTTCAAGAAGTTACCCTTATATGAAAATTAACCATTAGGTACGTAATATGTACTCGTATTATTTACGTTGAGCTTATTTCATAAATTACATTTAAACACTCATATTTGAACAAAATATGATATATCAAACACTTTTTATTCAAACCTTTGAACATATGATATTCGAACAGTGACCCACTTCCCAATCAATTTTAATATCATAATGTCAACAATATACCCTTTATATTAGACTATAAGAACTAAGCTTTTATTATTAAAAATAAATCGAAAAGCAACTACGCGATACAAAAATTTTTTGAAGAAACGAAATATCCCACGAAATGAACAAATAAAAACTGAAAAAAAAACATCATGTAAAACAACTGAACAGTTATGCTGGAACTGAGTTTACAAAGAAATTTAGTATGAATACTATAAATACATTGATTTATTTAGTTATTTGTTCATTTAATATCATTTAAAAAAATTGTTTTTGCAATGTCCAAGTACGCCAATAATTACCACATGTTTTCGTTGTAAAAAAATAAATATCAATTTACTTTTTTTGTAAAGACTCTTAATTTTTAAACGGATATTCACATAATTTCACAAAGTTTATTGTTAAGTTAGATTTTGATGTTAGTATTATTATTATGATGACTATATTTAATGTCTCACAGTCGATTTTTGAATCACTATTTGCTGTCGTTAGAAGTTTATAAAGATTGGTAGGAAAAACACTGTTTCATCTCTCCAATTATTTCTACGTCATCAACCATATTTTTCGTTCAAACTTTAAACGACTATAATTCGTAAAACACTCATTTAAAATGATTAGTAAAGACTTTTATATGTAAAAACATATTTAATAAGAGTCTATTTTTTTTAAGGACAGTGCTTTGTAAACTGCCAACAAATAACAAATAAGCACGACATTAGTTCAACACTATTGTCAACACAGAAACGTTAAAATTTTTTCCACGAATGAGCAATAAACACATTAGTTGTTTTAAAAATTTAAATAATTAACCTACCATTTCCCTTATTTTTTGGTCAATGAATAAATATTTTGTAGATTTTATCACATAGAATTTATCGTATTTTGTTTTATCAAACCATCCGCTAAATAAATAGGAATTAAACCATACATTTAAAGTAAGTACATAATTATAAAGTATTGATTTTAGGTTTTTTCGTTTACTGAACAAAGCATTATAAGTTGGCGTTTGAAATCCTCGTATATGTCGTTGTTGCAACGAGATTGCATATGCAACGAGATGGTCCATGAATATACATTTTATTATTAATAAAAATATCGAAAATAACAACTTTATTAATTTCCAAACGGAAAATATTTCTCACTGTATCCATCCAATTTTGTTTGGGCGAGTTAGACTGAGAACAGTACCCTTCCTAAGCTGGAAAATAAATACAAAATCAGATAAACGAAGTTTTATCTTTGTTTACGAATTAATATTCTTGTCCAATCTCTTTATTAGGTAACGATTAAAATATTTATGACGTCATAAAACAGTTTAACAATAATTACTATTGATTCTGTTGTTAGAACACTATATTATATTACTCAACAATTGCGTCGATCAATTTCAGATATAGCAATAACAAGATGTGTTGAATATTATATTGGACTTTTGAGTACAGACGATCTTTTAATTATGGACAAAATGAAAGAATATTACATGGGCGTATTTGAATAATTTCTGAATTAATACAACCAACGTTGAGTGTAACAAATCAACAAGGGGTTGACAAAATTGAGTCGCAAAAATATAACGGGGACGTAGTACCTAAGTACCTTATTAGTTATTGCCTATTGGGTCCGGATTTAGTAGTTATCAAGTCTATTCCATTAACTGCTTACAATAAAAACATGGAATGATTGGAATGATCTTCAAAAATCTTTAAAAAATAAATAAATAATTGATTATTAGTGATGGCACATATTGATCGATTATTCTCGTTTTATCGTAAAGAAAACAAGTTAAATCAAACAATGTGGACAGAAACTATTACCTGCAGTGTTGTATATAGAAATACTTTCTTTTTTTTTGAGGGGGGGGGGCTGTTATCTATAGCAACTAACAAATAATATAACACCTAGAGGCTACTATATATTTAACAGTTACGACTGTAATTACGGGGGGTGGGAGAGAATGCAACCCACTAGGTCACCATTATATACGATACTGTATATTACGATTAAAATTGATGATATATTATATATCTCTTACGATTATATTATTAATTGTACCTCATTCAGGATTTAATTTTTTAAAACACTATATGTATATTATTATATATATATTGTGTTCTACGAAGTATAATATAGTTTATAGGTGGGGGTGACGTTTTGTCCACCCGCACACTGCATACATTATGTTAAGCATCCGAAATACTTTCCTGACAAACGACATCACCACCATCATCATAAACTAAGTAGAAAAATTAAAAAACCTAAACAAGAAGATCAAATTCATATGGACACCAGGCCATTGTAAAATTAACTGGAACAAATTAGCTGATCACAGATCAACACACAAAAAATGCAACACTATCTGAAGCTCCCGAACAAAAATACAGCACAATAATAGACACAAAAAGTCAAATTAATATATTAAGACCGAACATATGGCAAAACCACTGGGTAAACCAAAATAAAAAACTAAGAGAAGTAAAACAAATTATAAATCCCTGGCCACAATCAAAAATAACAAGAAAGATAGAAATAATAATAACCAGATTAAGAATCGGTCACACCCTCCTCACACACGGACACCTCATGAATAAGCAAACTCCAACCGAATGCACTCCATGCGAAACGACCCTCACGGTTAAACGTTTGCTGTCCGAGTGCAGAGTCAACGAAGAAGAAAGAAAAAATCACAACATATCATTAAGCCTGACAAGCCTGTACGAAATAATCGGTTCCGACTGCCAACCAGAAAATTTTTTAGCATTCCTCAAGTCATTAAAAGTAGAAAACAGCATCTAATAATAAATAGATTTAAGTGACTAATATGTAAAAACTTATAAATAAAAATTTAATTGTCAAATTGTCAAAAGCTAATGGCCTATGTTGTCGAAGCTAAAATGTTCAATAAAAACAAAAATTATGTTATGGAAAAATAAAACATTTTTTTTTCTTATGACAATATTATTTTTGCAAGGACTCTTCGATAACAATTTTGAACCACTGAGAAATAAAACTCACTAAAGAATAATTTTTTTTATTTTAGTTTGGGGAAAAAAACATTAATGATTTTTTTTTTCTTAGAAGAAAATATTTCAAAGTTCTTTAAGTAATTCAATGGTTCTAACGGAATTACGTAAGACTTTAAATCCAACAGACCGGGTACTTTTTTTAACGTAAGCTCAGAGTGAAATTTTTTCGATGTCCATGAAGAAACGAATAAAACTTTAGATTCGGTGATCGTAACGACTTTAGACGTGAGAGAAATCTCAGAGGAAAATGTTGAGTACCTATGTTAATCGCGAAATTACTGTAATAGACACGTCGTGTTCTATGTGTTTCAAACGGACCATGTTTTTAGAGTATGTACTTTATCCAAAACCTGAACCAACTATAATAATATTATATTATTATACTAAATTAGGGTGACTGTATTTAAAAAAATAAATTATAGGACAATAATGTATAATAATATTATAATGAGTATTTATTATTATTATTATTGATTTTTAACCGGGTATATTTATAACGGGATATAGTAAATATATTATTATACGTATAGTTTACGTCACCGACAACAATGTGATGCAACAATAACTATGGGAAAAACAAATATCCAAAAATACAATATACAACTGAAAAGTATAGACTCTAAAATTATTCAATTCAATTATGTCATACAGAAAAGAGGTAAAAAAATGATTTTTTATAAAACAATAAAATAAAAAAAAAATTTAAATAAAGCAAAAAACGGGATTAATATGGGGTGATGAAATTACGCTACATAAAGCGTTCTGAAAGAAGTTTGTCAGGACTCAAAGCAATAGTACTCAAAGCCGAAGTAAAGGACAATCCTGTTTAAAACAGGACGTATGGTCACCCTAGTTTATAATAATAAGATTATTATTAAAATCAATATAGTATACCTACTAATCTATATATAGCGTGCAATGTAACATTATATTTTATCTAATCGATAAATGTAAATTTTGGTCAAAGAGTTGAGACCATCGATAAGAATGTAATCGAATATTATAAAATAGATAAGTGTTATATTTCCACAGCTCGTTAATTAGAATTTCCTAATCTTCTATTCATTTTCTTGTATATAATGGTCATTGTTTACTTTGCATGAACGAATCGGGTTCTGTTTTGGGGATTTCCTTCGACACAATACCATTGCTACCGGCGCAGTGGTGTATTGCAATTTGCAGTTTATTATTGTTTACAATATTATTAACAACATAATTATTATGACATATACTATATAAAATACTTAATAATTGTTAAAAAAAAAAACTTTATACTTTTATTTACATAAGTGACATATTACTGTTCATATTTTTGTAACAGATTAAATAAAACATTTTAAAAAAATTCTGCAATGTAACCTGTTATTTTTCTAAGAATTTTGATAAAAATAAACGTTGTCGCGTTATTTACAGTTAATTACCTAATTAAAACTTATAAGTATTCAAAGCTCAAAGATTAAGTAATGAAAAAATGTCTAGAGTTTTTTAATAATATGATAAAATCTATCAATAAAACTTAATAGTAATATTTAGCCGATAACAACAAATAATTTATTTCTGCTACGCAACGATTATTATTTGGCTTTTTTTCTATTCCCGTTTTAAACGTTTCTGTCATGCACATTAATTTTTTTTTGGCAATCTCTTGAATTCCTCAAGTGAGTATACCATCGGCTAACTATTATATTTAAGACTTTTCACCACAATACGCCCATTATTCCTTATATTTTATAGAAATCGTTACTGAAACTTCTTCATTTTGTCGTTTCCATTTGATAGTGTTGATAATAAGTTATTTGTTTATTGGTGTTTGTTGCAGAAAAAAATTATTGGTATATTCGTATACCTATTATACCTACTGAATTTCTTTAGTATAGTGTTTGGTATCGAACATTTTATGATTTTCTGTTTAATATTTTTCATACATCATGTTGGAAAACAATTGCTGTTTTATTTGACTAATATTTTCTATTACCAAGTATACAATAAATATTTTTTGACTTGTGAGTTGTGAGTATAAAATAAATAATAATTGAAATACCATCAGCTATTCAAAAATTGTCAACATATATAGGTAATGATATGTACTTGCCCTTATTGAATAAACCATTAGAATAAGTTTTGATTCTAAAACAAAATCTTTCGAACAGATTGAAATTTGTGTTTTGGAGGCTAATACGTATAACAACAGAACCCATAAATATTGACTGTTTGGCAGTTATATCGTATCATAAACAAACATAGAATATTTCAAGATGTACGTTTTGTGAAAAAGTTAAGTATATTCAAATCGGTGGAAAAAAAACAATTCCACCTTTATATGTTGAGATGCCGTCGTCTCTTGACATGGGTTTCGCATTTCTTTCTGATCATACTTTTACAGAGTACAAGTATTATATACGAGGATAGTTATATTTAAATATATCATTCAGTCACTCCAAGAGCTCTTCAACACCATCCCAAAACCGGGAAACCCATTATTTTCTTTCTCCAGCCCCATCAGGTATATATAAAAAAAACAATTTGTTCGATTTAATATTATGCGATATACAACATTATTTAGTAATGACACGAAAATAATAATAATATGTTTCTTGAATATTACATGAGCGTTATTCTTGTGCATATAAATAAAATATTTCAACTACGAACGATCATATACCTATGTCGTGATAAATTATTATTCCTTTGAAAATGTAATACTAAAACTAATTTCATCTCTATATTCATATGAGATTTTCTAGTACCATTAATTGGATCGTGGTGAGTTCAACGTGTAAATTAACCGAAGTATCTGTTGGCCAGATGACCAGTATTTTAATATTAATTAATACTGTTGTACACGATTTAATAATTACAACCTAGGCCATAACCTGATACAGGTACCTACCATTAGGTACAGCTAGGTATAAACACATTTTTCCTATGAATATAAATTTTAAAAATTTGGTTACAAATTTACCCTTTTTAAGTTCATGATCATAGTCTACTATTTTTTTGTTTAAACATAATATAATAGTATGTATACCTACTATGAAATTCGAATATATAATCGATCAATTTAATACAACACGTTCGTATTGTTTGTTTTATAGACTAGTTTAAAATATTATCTCATCACAGGATTGGACGACCAAATAATGAAAGCAACGTGTGATTAAATTGGTATTGAGTCCCATAATATTTTATTCTTATATTAAAAATGTTATCAATAATAAAATATTATCAAGCACAACCGCGCATAATATATTAGAACATAAGAATATTATTTAACATACTTTTTGTGGGAAATTTACATAGAAGCATATTTAAAAAAATTGTTTTTATCTTTTGAAAATTGTTTACTTGAAATTGAAATTTTAAAATACTTAAAAATCACGGTTCAAGTACAAAATTTTTATTTATATTTGATTAACAATATAGTACTTTATGCTATGTATTATTTGTACGTAGTTAATTTAGGGTAAAACCAGAAAACAGTAAAAGTAATGTGGTAAACATTTTATAATGGTTAATAATTTTTAGAAAGTTTGGGTCAGTTCGTTATAAAGGAATAAAATACCATCATTAATTTATATTTAAGTTTATTTTTTTTTATTTTCATCCTTAGCTTCCCAAATTAGATCTAAAATATATCTTTAAGCCATATTTCAGTTCCGAAATGTTTTAACTTATTATGGCTGTCACATAACACAAGATTTAATTTGATTTTGTAATAAAATCATCTTTTTCATATTATACATTACGAACATCCGATACTATTTTCAAAAGAATATTATTAATTTATAACCTAGTTACGTATATTTATTTACCTTTACATAGTTTCTCTAGCTCTTAAACTTCTCTCCCGAATAATGTTATCCAAGGAACGTGGGCGAGATTCCATACTGGTTGTAGACTGTAGTTTACTGTTTCATACCACCAAATACCAATATAACTTTCATAGCAAACAACTAATTTAGGTAGTTAGAGGCTTTAAAACTTGCGCACATATGGAAAATCAATTGTTCATAAAAAAAATTATCTGAAATTTGAATTAGTTGATGCAACTATTAGGATAAAGTTTTGCTGTAAAATCGTTAATTAAGTTATTCAATACATGAGCTATGTATTATATGTATTATATTTTATTATAGTTATGTTAATAATAAAATTTTATGGCTTTTGTGACAGTATAAATCGTATTACTTAGATAAAGTGTATAATATGTAACAGACATTAGTACTTATTTGAATATACAAATAAGCTGTAGAACTATAATAAAGAAAATATAAAAAATGTTTTCGGTGGAGGTACTATAAACAGTAAAAACTGAGAGGCAAGTATAATATTCCGCAAAATACCACCATCAGAATAAAAAAAAACGCTGTGATATTTATGCGTTGAGGACGATTTGGTAACAGATGTATCGTTAAATTAGTAATATTGAACTAATATCAAAGTAGAACCTTCAGTTCACTGAAATTAATTTATTAAGTAAATACATTAAATGTATTAATTACAGTTAGTTGTATAAAAGTTAAACAAAAAGAGCCAAAATGACGTAATTATGTAACATTTTAATATATTGGGAGCAATTGTACTTATTTTGTATTGATATTTCTTCATTAAAATTTGAAACACTTATACATTATGCAGTATTTACACTATACAATTTATTCAAGTTCAAAGTCTAAGTTTAATTTCCTATTCAAGTTCAAATCAATTCGTTTTAATGATATTATATTTCATGTAATCCGAAAACACTATAAAAAATCGTTTCACCATAACACCGGAAAGAAGCTTTTCAGATATAATATCTATATTTATATTATTGGAATCAAGCCGTATTGTGGTGTTGTAGATGAGTAATAGTTCCTTGTAAGTCAAGTGTTTTGAAAAACAAGCCCGTGGTACTTATTAATACATTTCGACATTTTGGTATAGTATTAGGAATCAAAGGAAATTAAAAATATGACATGTCATAATCTGAAGAATAATTTGATGCATTATTTATATTAGTAGTAGACTGTTTCTGCAAAAAAAGATGTTACCTATTTAAGATACCCAATATACCAGTTAAAAACTTCTATTTTGATTAACTTACACTAACAAAGTTTGACTGCCACTTTTTTAATTGATTCTCAAATATAATTCTTTGTCCAAACAAATTTTTTGGACAAATTTCATTTAAGTGTTTTTCGTTTGTGTATTTAAGGCTTTCACATGTTATTCCATATTCTAAAATATAGATTAAATTGTGTTAGGAATTAAGAATTATATATTTATTATTTATATATATAAGTACATACAAATAAACATATTATACCTAATTTATTATATAGGTAACGCACACTAAGTAGTTACCTAGAATTTACAAATAATGGTTTTGTATCATATTGTAAATCTCCTTCTCAATGTATTTACAAGTACAACCCGTGTAAATATGCAAATAAAAAAATGTGGGTACTTACCAATAAAAGCGTTGAAGAAACAATATCCTTTTAATTCAATCAATAAATTGAGTAAGTCAGATAGATGAGGAAATTCAATATCTTCGATGATCACAGGAGCATTCAAAATAATATCATCCATTTTGAAACAATATAATACGAAAAACGTTATAAATATAATAAATTTATCGTAAATTTATATAATATTATAGTGAGACCACTGAGGCCGTCTGTAGTTTAACAGTTTACGCGTTTAACACTTGTATAGTTTAACATAAATAACTAGGTAATAATTAATTAACAACAAAAGTCAAAAATCGCACGAGAACTTACACTACGAGGAAAATAAAAATATGAACAGCCGCGTAATATACAGATTCGATAGTAATGTATTGACGTCTAAAACTCTAAACGTCGCGTCCATTTCCGCCGTCTTGCGGTCGCCGTTATCGAAATAATTGTTAGTTTATAACAGTTCTAGAAAATTCCAGCCATAAATGTTAAAAATAAACTTTCGGTGTTTCATTTAATGCAGATAAATGGCATAATATAATTATACATAAGACGTAATTGTATTAATTTTAAGATAAATGCTTACAAATAAATACCCATTAAATTAAATTAAAGATATATTTGATTTTTGATTTAAGGTAAAAATCATTATTTTAAATAAATTTAGTATTGATCTGGAATAAAACATTTATTAGAAATAATGTTTTACTATCATTAAAACATAGAGTGTTAGAGGTATTCAAATCTGTCACACTATTCTTTAAATTAATTACATTTTTTTACATTTAATTAAGTTGTGTGCATGAAACGAAACTATGGACTTCATTATTTCAAACATTTATGTTTCGTAAATTTGATTTAGTCATCTTTAAATTATGGATATTAATGTATTGGATATGTATTTATTTTAAAGAAAAATTGATTAATTTAATATAATTCAGTATTGATTCTAGGTAAACTGTTGTACTTAAAAATAATGTTTCCTTTTCATTAAAACATTGAACGATCTTTTTCTGGGTGCAACGTTCGTTTGAATTCGGAAAGCATTGTGTGCTCGAGATTGACTTAGAGAAGCAACATAATAAAATATAGGACATGCAAACGATGGCTTTTTTCGTTGATAATAGATCAGGTACAATTAAAAATGTTGTATAGAATTTCGCCGCTATTGTATAAAATTATAATATACATAATATTATATATGTTCCTACTATCATATTTACAAAAAGTATCGGTCAAACAACTCGGATTTCAGACGGAAATCTCAAAATCAATTTTTCGTAATCCGAAAGTTTAAATGCGAGCCACTAAAATAATTTTTGCGATTGTTTTTTGATTGTATGTGTTTTTCTTAACGGCTCTCTCGGAAACTCTTAAATAATTGAAAGGCTATAATTTCATTGATGGAGATAAAAATATGCTTTTCGACGATAAGCTATAGATACATGTTGTTATGAAAAAAAATTTAAGAAGATTACTCTGCTTTCATAACGACAAAAATATACTTTTCAAACTCCAGACGAACAAATCGCAATCCAGTCAAGCGTGCGTGGTGGAGAAGTATTGACAAAAACGTTATCGTGCAAATACACACTCACACAAATACATAAATATATGTTTTATTTGACATAGGATGTACTATGAAGTATATATGAGTATATAACATATGATATATAATAATATATGATGTGTGTATTGTGCACACTGCACACTATAAGTGCCGGTTCGATGATATGTCCGAAAACTAGCGACGACTTTGATCGTTTTTCCAAATTATTACACTCACACACACGCATAAATGTTTATACTGATAAATATAATTAATGAAAAAAACTGTCTGGTAAGACTTTTGGGTTATATTTCATTTATATATATAAATTTATCAAGAAAATTTAAAGTGTGAATATTATAGATAAAGTAATGCACTCGTATGGCCATAATCTGGGAGACACGACTGTGATCACTTAAATAACACCAGTGAGGGAAAAAATTATTATTTTCTTCTTAACTATTAAATTGTTACAAACGCATGATAATATTATTGTTGTTTATCCATTGTAAATAGATACTACTTATAAGATTAAATTTTAAAGCGGTCAAAAGTTCTATATGATTATCATTTATCATTAAGCAATTCGTTTTTAACTATAGCTAAACAAGAGATTTATAAATCTTTAATAGATTTATAACATCGAGTAAATGAAATTTTCATTAATTAATATAAAATAACTTTAACAATGTATATTATGTTTAAATTCTAGTTGAATATCAAATCAAATTTAAAACTACAAAATTTATTAATCTGGATTAACTCATGCTACCTAATATCTGTTTAAAAATAACATTAATTACTAATAATATTGTGATAACAATTTCCTGAACTAATTGAAATCCAACCATTTCATTTGTTTGTTGGTAACTATTACTGGGTACTGAGTAACTAAATGCAATTCGACCAATCTACTTTAATTAAGGAGTGCAATTTGACTGTCCCCAATGGAACCACTGTTATCTAGATTCTAGATAACTGTGGTCTGTGAGTGAAAACAACCAAAACCTATCAACGTAGATCTGATCGTGTACTCGATGCCAATGTTGCCATATAAGTTAATTGCTTATTTATGTATTGTTATTAATTTTTTTTTAATTAAAAATAATAACATGAATATGAATGAGGGAACTCGTTTTAAAATACATTATGGAGATAGGAATATTAGATGGTATTATGATTATATTAAAATATTAAATTGTTTTAATATTTGATACAAAAATGCATTATGATTAAAGACTTAAAGTAATAGGTTACTAGGTTAGTAAAAAAAATAATAAGAAAAAAAACTGAACACAGGAAATTTCTTAATTATTGTATTGTTGGGATTAAAATTCAATGTATTATTCAATTGCCAATTTGTAATGAGATTCCAATAACCATTTCGATTTTTTTTTTAAATAATTTAGTTAGAAGATTCATAATATAAGATTGAGTGCTGAGTATTACAAAATGTCTATTAGTTGTTGATTTTTCATATTTTTTTATAATAATTTCCATAAATTTATTTTTTTACGGATACAATAATAATTTTGATAAATTAATTATTAGTAGAATACTTCTGTACTACTGTATTGTACTTACTTATTTTTGTATTTTTTATTTATATTGATTTTATATTTCACTAAACAATGGTTTTATAACTTAATAGTTTTGTATTTTGTTAAAACCGGGTTTTTAAGCTAAAAATAGTTCATACTTTGTTAGGTAAATCAAATTAGGTAAATTTGTTCAACTTTATCATGTTCAAGTGAAGTGACAGTAGAAACAAATTGTGTACAGAAACTATTCAAATGTAAATGTAAACCTATTATTGTTATAACCACTTGAAAGTTGCAATAAGTATATCCAAGTTGTATCATTAATAGTTATATAACCCTGTATAACATAATATAATCGAGAAAACCATTATCGACGTTAATTATAACTAGTAACTACATTTAATCGTAGGTAAGTAGATATAGAAACTAAAAAGCCTAGATAATAACAGAATGGCCAACTGAGTAGATAGCAGCCACGTTTAGTCCCAAAAATTCCTGCATTTTTTTTTTTTTTTTTAACTAAAAAGCATAGGCAAGTAATTATTATGCTATACTAGTTAATTTATAAAAATATATAAAAGAAATATGCTTATTGAAACTAAAATAATTAATTATTACATAATATCAAATGCCATAGTAGGTATGGGTTTATACCAGTGGCGTATTTACAATTTTTGATTAGGGGGGGTGTCATATCATAATACAATAATTTATAAATTAGAAGGTTATATTAAAATTAAAATTATATTATAAAATCTAGTTTTCTTTTTTTCTTTGCCAATTCATCAATAATTTCGTCGGTCTGACAATCTAAATCCCGGTGAATCGATAACATGGCAAGGCCATTAAGTCTTTTCTGAAACAAAATGCAATTCAAGATTTAAAACGTTTAATTAAGAATTATATTTTTCGGGAAAATGAAAATTATTTACCTCAGACATTGAGTTCCGTAGGTAGCTTTTTATTCGTTTTAATGTCGAGAAAGATCTTTCGGCTGTGGCAGTAGAAACAGGCAATGTAGCCAGAATTTGTAGAAGCTTGAAAATATTTGGGTATAATATTTAAATATTTAAAATTTAAGGTCTCCAGACGCATTCAATAATTCTTTGGGGGGGACCCCCAGCACTCCCCCCCCATAAATACGCCACTGGTTTATACTATCTTGGTGGACAACTTATAATATATTAATATAACTGTAATACAAACTATGAATACATTAAGGATAATATGATCATGCAACAAAATCATGTAAATAACAAATATGTAATAACTAATAACGAATAAGTTGATTTTAATAAGTATTTACATATTATTAAAATTAAATTTTATAAAAACAATTGGTTGCATTTACCGGTTTTTTTTTTTTTTGGTATTGCAGATACATATTATATTATTACATATTATATATTATTATTATTATGTATGATTAAAATGTTTTATGTACGATCATAATATCTATTCTGTATTTAAGACAACGTGGGCATTATGAAGTTATTTGAATCAGTTTGCCTATTTAAATGCGTGATATTAATTTGAAAATAGATAATTAATATCCCATTAAAATGTATGCCATGTTACCGCGAGGAGGATTCCACTCCACAATTATATGTAAGTACCTAGGTAATATGTTTAATATAATAATATAATATGATGACGTGTGTGTATACAATAATACGCATATAATAATGATTCTGATTCTAGATTTTCACCTAATAACAAGAAATTCAGACTGCTTTTCCTGTTCACATACATACATATATATATATATAAATAGAGAGAGAGAACAAATTCTATGGCCGTTTACAGATATGTGGTTGCGTCTTCTAAAAAAAAAATAAAAAATTACTTCTCAGACGATAGACATAAGTAAATATAGGACACAGTGACGGCGGCGATTGGCCATATATACATATATATGTATATATATATATAATATTATTATATATATACATATATATGTATAAATATAATATTATTATGTTCCGGTACGCGTAGCCCGCAGCAGTTTCCCCAGAGCACCACTACCCCTCCTCAACGGCAAAGATAGGCGTGTTATGTATAGGTACGCAAGTCACGTGGTAGGTCAAACGGCAATATAATATAAGACAGACGGCCGTGGCGATGACGAAGCATGCAATTTGAATGCCACCACGCTCGTTGAAACCGGAGATGGACGAACAGACGAATGAAGTCTATATTATACGAATTGGTATTGTAATATATACCTATATAGTTACGTGTAATATTATTTATGAACGGTAGTAGGTACTACAACAGTTATTGCGTCTCCGGTCAGAGCTGTTCAACGCCATCAGCGATATTATAAATTATAATATATTATGATAGTACAATATGATAATAATAATCATAATATACGAATAAGGCGGTGACTGATTCAGTCCAGTCTTCGGACTTCAAAGACACACAAGGGTTGGATGTATATTATCTCTTGGTATAAAGATTTCTAATTTAATGAAAGAAAAAAGCGGGTAAGTGTATGTCGCTCTGCTGTACATTAGGTGGTGGGGTGGACTTCTGACTAGGCGGGTAGGTTAGATTTGAATGCAATGATAGGCATCATTGTATACGAAAAATGATTCTGAACCGAGATGATTTGTCAGTCATCTAGGATAATATATTATATTTAAATATTGTCATATATTCTATTCTATTTTTAAACAAATATTTTATTTTTCAATTAGGACGCATTTTGCATAAGGCATGGTTAATCAATTTTTCCAAAAACATTGCATGTAGTTATCATAAATCATATAATACCTTAATTATATTATCATAGATATACATAGGTACACCTGATTTCATAAAAATGTAAAACTCAAACACTCAAAACATTTTTCCTATAATGACGCTTCGAGTTTTCTCTATAGCTATTGCTTGAAGAAAAACTTATGGAAAACTTAGTGTTGTATTTTTAATCCTTAGTTATGAACACAAACATTTTTATGATTTTTCAACTTCAATATATTTGCAAATATTCATGGTTTTGACGAATTTTTGTCAATATTTGAACTTCAAATGCTAATAAAAAACAATTGTGGATATGTATTCTTATAATTTTTTAATTAATATAAGAATAACTTATGAGAAACTTTGTATTAAATTTTCAAGTATTTTGATTGGGCCAAACAAATTTTATCGACACTTCAAAAAAAAATTTCAGATTTCAGTTATCTATAAATATCTATAAATATCTCGAAAAAAGTCAAAATATTTTGAAAATTAAATGATGTAAAGAAAATGCCAATCTAAATAACTGGTAAAATTTTCAAGTATCTACGACTTATACTTTTTGAATAATTACAAATATTTAAAATCGTTTCAGGATAAATCGTTATCGTTACGCTATTTTTACAAAATTTAAAATTCCTATAATGATGCTTCGAGTTTTCATTATAGCTACTTGAAGGAAAACTTATGGAAAACTTAGTGTTGTATTTTTAATCCTTAGTTATAAACACAAAAATTTTTATGATTTTTCAACTTCAAAATTACTTGCAAATTTTCGCGTTTTCGACAAATTTCGTAAAAAATTGAACTATAAACGCTTATAAAAAAAAATTTTGACCAACAATTTTTAATTTTTTTTAGCTACAATAAGAACAACTCATAAGAAACCTTGTATTAAATTTTCAAGTTTTTTTGGTCATCTAAAATATTTTACCAACATTTCAAAAAAAAATTAAAAATTCAGTGGTCTATAAATAACTCAAAAAAGTCAAAAAATTTGGAAATTAAACTGTATATAGATATCACTAATATAAACATTTGGTGAAAATTTCAAGTATTTATAGTAATTAGTTTTTGAATTACAACCATATAAAAAAATCGATTTGGTCGAAAACTGATTTTGCGTGAAAATTCCCGTCTTTCTGTCATTTTTTATGTTGTTTTTCTCGATTTTTTTGTAAACTTTTGGAAAATCTTTACTTTTGACCTCTATAATGCACCAAAGATATTCACTTAAAGCTTGAAATTGAAGCATTATTCCAACTAGTTATGCTGTACACAGACACAAAAAAAAACACACACACATCATTGTAAAATCAATACATTCATCACTTCGTTCAGAATCTAAAAGTAAAATATTATTATTTGTAAAAAATGTATCACGTGAATTACCTGGTTTAAAAAAAAAAATGGATAGACATTGTATGATTTTTCATATATTCAGAAACATATTATCATACATAATAATACATTATATCGCATTATAAATAATAATTAATAATAGCATTGTCACATCGGAGTTGGCGTAGCGGCGCCATAGCGGGCGGTTAGGTTAGGTTAGCCATAGCGGGTGGCGTTAAAAATGTACGAGAGAAAACACCAGCTCATAGTATTTTTACTGTCTTTTTATTTGCTTTTTTTCATTCTTTTTAACGATCACCGTCGGTCATCCCTGTCACAATTTTTCGAGATTTTTTATAACATAAAGACAAATATGCATGTGCCTATATTATCCACGGTTTGTTTTTTTCAATGCACGCGATTCGTAAAATGTTTTTTCTACTTTTAAAATATGACTTTTTAATTTCGTCAAACAAAAACTCACATTATGTTTTACATAATATCGTGATATTCAGTAGAATAATATACTATTGTCATACGTTTATTTAAATCTATTTAAGTACACATGATTTATTCCTAGAGTATTGACATTTTCGATAATTTGAATGATAATATTAAGTTTGTTGAATTATGTAAATTTTATTTTTTGGACGGATGGTCTCTTATTAACTTGAAACGTGTTAACGCACATCAGATGCGTTTAATTAAGGTCAAAGGTAATTGAACCATTATAGGTTTTTAAAAAAAGCTCTAAGTTGAACTAGTTCATCTATCATACAGACGGACATAAAAACTTCACTATAGTCGCGTACCGTTGAAATTGTTACCATATGTTTAAATAAAAAGGTTAACTACGTATAACTACATCATAATAAAATATAATATAAAAGGGTTAATTTGCTGTTATACCATAAAAATTAAAGTTCTGCTTGGTGTACATATTATGTAATATGTAAATGTTATTCACAAATCCTCGCGGTTTATCGTAAACACGCAAAAAATATAAATTATCAATAGGTTTTTATTTTAAAATCATGATTTATTATACGCATTAATGTAAAATCATTAATCGATATTAAACTAATTTCTTTCTTGAATTTTCTTCGTGGAGAATACGGGCGTTAGCCATTCCTGCGATTTTTTTTATAATTATATAGCTAGTTTTATGCGCGTTATTAAAATAATAGATTTTTTTATGACCTGTGCAGCATTGGAGCCAATATAATAAATATATTTAATACTGTATATAAGCATTTTAATAGAGCCTATATTATACTGGCGCCGCTACTGAATATTATCTACAGGCGTTGCCGACATCGATATAATATAGTATATACAATATACATTGATCGTTATGCGTCAGCGTGATCACGAGACGATGAAATACGATTTATTTACATTTCACAACTTCGTCAATAATGATAATAATAATAATAATAATAATAGAACATTTATAAAAAAAAAATGTTACGGTGATCACAATTTGTTCGTACATTTGTGATACACATAAAATAAAATAAAATATACACTATAACGTACCATTTTGCTAGACACGTAAACAAATATATTCAAATAGTAGAACAATATATAGTTGTTTACATATTTTAATTAACGTGTCTGAATACAAATGAACTAATTTGCGAAAAAAATGCTGATCAAAATGTATCTATTACGTATTATCATTATTAAAATATTATGGTCATATTTTATTCATACAATATTTCAAAATTTTTTGCATTGCAGTTTTTAAATTATGTTGCTATAATTTAATTTCTTCTTACATGTTTAGATTAATTTAGTTAATTATTTGAATCTAAATCCAGCAGTGAAACTAAAAAGAAATTTCGAGGAGGGGGTTATGTTCTTTCAATATATATATATATATATATATATATATATATATATATATATATATATATATACATTATACATAAAAGATAACATGATGGTAGACAAATAATTAGATTTCAAGGAGGATTATATACTTATAAACCCCAACACCCTTTCTGGTTGCTCCATTGTCTGAATCTGATATAATAAAACGATAACTAGTAGAGAAGATCATTGTCTATGTGTTTTTATACTTTAACCAATAGTAAACAAATTCCAACCACAGAATAGATAATATGTTTTTTGCATAGTGGATTTGAACTCACTAGGTACTATATATATTAAATTATAATGTTATTTGGTAATTAATGAGATATCATCTGCATGTTTGATAATTTAAAGGAACGTGTTTTTATTATGATTACAAGCATATCGATGTTCTATACTTATAAATTGATGTAAATTCATACTATAGTGTTGTGAATACATAGACAGTTTTAAGTACACTTAACTTAGGGTATGTTTTTTTTTTTTTTTTTATTACACATTTTAGTTTTTTTTTTTCATAGTAAACAAGTCAATCGAAAAAGTTTGTACACGCGTCGATTTACATAATATTATATCAACACCGGTGTATGTATTGGGTTCCATATACCGACTGTGCGTATATATTTTAATCCGAAAACACATTTTTGGTCTAAAAAAGCTTTTCAATCGTCGTTTCCTGCTATAAATTTGAAATTCTATACGTGTTTGGTTGATGGTAGACCAAAAAGTTTCATGCTTGGAGGTCTGAATAGTGTAAAAAAAAAAAATAAAAATATTCGAGAGAAACGTGTCTAAAAAGTTGTTTGGGGTATATAAAATTAACATAATTTCAAGTAAAATTCACAGTGGTAGCTTAAAAGTGTTATTTTTTCTTGTATACACGTGTACTGTGCAGTGTATAAATTTGTATATTTGTTTACCACGAAACAGCACCATATTGTTATACTGTGATAGGGCGTGTGAATTTTAATTGTTTACCAACAAAATTAAAATATCATATCACTATACAAATAATATTCTTAGAAAGTTATATGAATTCAACATTTCAATAAAAACTATATAATTTGTTTTTTTTACAAAAATACCTATCTACATCAAATTAAACAATAATTTATCCGTTTTATGAAATTAATTCCATTGCAATCCAAGTATTTATCAGGCATAATATATATATATGTATATATATTAAAAAGAATATTGTTCCAGTTGTGTTATATTATTGAAATAAATATAAGGTTTAATAGTAAAATAAAATAACTAATAATATTCTGAATATAAGTCTATTCAGTATGAAGCGTTTGCTTTTGATGGTTGCAGTTTATTACAAAATGCTGTGATGGTTTAAATAAATAAATTATAGCTATTTTAAACATGTATTTCAAATCTCATACTTTCGCATCATTTCACATTCAAATATAATAATATAGTTTATTTTAACCTATAGGTTACGTCATTCAGTCATTGAATATTGATGATTGAAACTAGTTTATCATAGTAAAATATATAATATTGCCTATATTATGTGGCACAAGTGTATGACAATAGGTGTTATTTTTGTTTCGAGGTTAATAATTACTTTATTATTTTAATAATAGTAGTCTGGCAAATAATTTAGTTGAAGATAACATGAGACATCACTAAGTACAACCTACTATAATGCCAATTTTTAGTATTGAAAAAATCAATTATATAGTAATATTTTAATGTTTTAATTTAAATTGTTTATATGAAATATTCAATCTGTACCCTTAGGCACAATAAGAATATGGGCTAATTTACAATGACATGAATGAGTTGTTGGAAGAAGCCACCCAGTAGTGACAGTTCCTAGTATCTTAATGTTACAATAACATTATATTATTATTTACTATAATAAAATATATTATATAGTAAATTAGTAATACATATTATAAATACATTAAATATAATTAAACATATTTTACCATACTTAATAGTCAACAGTATTTGTACTTTGTACGCAGTATAGTTATAAGTTATTAAAACAATATGAATAGTCGATTACAAAATTGATTTTGAGAATTATCGTATATAGACATTGTGAAAAAAACGCATTTGTACTGTTCCACACCATAGAACAAAATATTTCTTCGTGATTAAAAATAATGAGTAAAATTAACATAATAAGCACCATGTTTAAAAAAAATGTATATGGTTGATATATTTTTATCGCAACTATATTTTTTTTAAATTTCTCTATGAATCCTAACAGTATATATTTTTAAGTTAATATTCTAAAACAGGATATTTTTTAGGATCAGTAGGTACTTACCCAATTAGATATAATTTAAAGTTAAATTTCAAATGAGTGAAGTAGCATGCATTTACAGCTGTTGTTCTTCAAGATAGTGTTCTTTCAATAATTCTGTACAATATTTATACAGATAGAATTTTAAATCAACCGATTATATCAAACTTATTAGTAGTGGGATGTGTGGACATAAAGACAATAATATCAACTACTACAGACCCCTTTATAGCTTTCAACAACCTTCAAAACAATCTCTCTCTAATTATACACAATGTAGTGGTTGAAAGTCAACAATACCAAATCAACCTCACTATCTATATATTCACAGTTTAGCAAGCTTAATGTCTGGCTGTAATTATCTTTTATACCCAAACCCTATCGTCACCGACAGCAAAAATATATTTCGGATTAACATTCGACTTTCAACTTACCTGCAGGCCTTACCATAAAAAAAAAGTCCACACATGCTTACAGTGGCGCCGAACACGGGTATGAACTGGGGAAAATTCCCCAGAACTATTTTTGGGTGGGTCAGGTGGGTGGGTGGGTGGGTAATAATAAGTGATCAGTGATCAGTGATATTTATATTTAAATATCATCATAGTACAATAATGGTAAGTATAAAGAATAGATAGGTAAATAGGTAATAAGTAATAATACTTTAATAGTAACTACTAGCTATATAAGTACTATTGTACTAATAGTAGGTATAGTAGTATAATAGCAGGTCGACAAGCAGTAGGTATACGTATATCGCTATTGACGCTATTATAATGCAATCGTATATTCGTATACTCGTACTATTTTAGTAGGTCGTAGGTGGGTGGGTGGGTCTAACACTAGTATTTTTTCCCCATAACATGAAATATAGATCGGCGCCACTGCATGCTTATGTACATCATCTATCTGCTCATATATAATAAATATTATAAATTAAACATTATATCATTATGCGTGCAAAAATCGCTTTGTGCAGATTAAATACGATTATTTAACCTAAGGTAAACAGGCAATCAACAGGTGATGAATAAACGATGCTGTTAGCCCAATATTACTTGAAGAAAAATAACGCATTCCTTCACATATTATAGGTATCTTTCAGGTTGCCACTACTATATAACGGAAACATTCTTGGAAATAACCAATCGAAAACCAGATTGAGATAGTTTCCAGGAATACAACAAATTATTAAAACTTTTTTTTTTAAGTATAAGAACCTAACAATTTTTTTATAATATACTACAAAATAGAGCAATAAATCTATGCCCAAATAATTATCCATGGACATGCGCAGGGTGATGCCATGTATGTTATGGCATCCCCTGTAGAGTTATCATAATCATAATCTTTAATCAACATTTTTTGATCAGAATAATTAACAACTAACATAGTTCATAGCAAGGTGGACTTATAAATTTATAAATCCACCTTAGTTCATAGTATCTAAATTCATGATTAGAATTTGAACATATTGATATTTTTTTTTTTTTTTTTTGTGAACTTATATGGGTTTCGAGAACAAATCAAAATAAATAAATTAGATTTCATTATCATATTTTCGTTTAGATTGATTTTTGAATTATGAAATGAGTTATTTTCTTATATTGAGTTAGGTATATTTAAAAACACAAGCATACCCTACGAAAGAAATGTATGCACACTGATGAATTAAACTAGGTATCATTAATATTCAACTGGTTGACTTTCCACTAATCTGAACTATTTTTAATACTTGTAAATCATAAGTTTTAAATAATGAACTACTCGTATTAAATTCAATTTTTATATACAATTGACAATTTTTGAAAAATGTTCTGTTTCGGGTTATAAAATTTTATATTATACCTACCTATATAATATATTATTATATTTTTAAAATCGCCAATACTTTGATACAATCAATAAGTGTTATATTTAAAAGAATCATTTTCTCTGGCGGTGTGAGTTTGTGTGAAGGAAAGAGATAGTTAGAATGGTCGTCATAGAACATTGTCACCGTGCGCTAAAATGATTCATGCGAAATCTCTATCGTTAATATCATATCTACACGTCGAAAACGAGCTTATAGGATTATATTTAAAACAGGACACTACTGTTCGCGGTTACCCGGTGTGGTGCTCTGTATTAATATATTGTATATTATCGAACGACCGTTCGCAGTTCAGTCCAGCGACGTCGGATGTGGGGGTATACGCATCGACCGAAACGATGCGACAATATAATTATGAATTATGGGTTTTCATGTAGACACACTAGTATATGTGCGTCTTTATTGCAAACCTTCAGTCTAATAAATAGATACAGGGTGTTTCGAATGTAAGACATAATTAAATGTTATTTCAGTATATAATTGTCAATTTAAACATTAACATGATTATTTTCTGAGTATGATCATCCCCATTTTAATGTTTCTTAAGTAATGCATTTATTTAAATATGCTATCTTGACAGTTTTCGATTAAATCAATCAAAATTATATTTTTAAATACTTCGAATTTGTATGCTATTTAAAGGATATCATGATGTGAAAAACTTCTTATATTTTTGAATTTAAAATAGTTGAAATATTTAGTAAGCTCGGACAATGTTCATAAATTATTACAAAATTATATGAAACTGATGACTATTTTCAAATTAACCATATATTTTAAACATAATATCATGAACTATCTTCGTTCAACATTTTTAAAAACATATTGATTATATATAGTAGCGTCAATGTCGTGTCATCAATACAGCAGCAGCAGGACGTAATCCGCACGGAGATTAGTCATACCTTAGAATCACCTGCAATTATGTATTACTAGAGACTAGAGTATCACCGCCGGGACAATCACTACTATGAGAGTTAGGATTTTTGAATGGACAATAAGTATGATCAACTGTGCCAGCTTTTCAGGTAGATGTCCACGGACTGTAGGTCATCGTGGAGTTCGAGCCTTTCCTATTTTCAGCTGTAGACATAACGTAATCAACTGTCATGATAGCTATCTAACTTGGACGAGTAAATAAACAAAAATACGAAGTTATAGGATGTGAATGTGACATGATTATAAATCATCAATATGTAAGTATCATCTACCGGTGCTAAGAAGAGTAACTCCTCAACATTCGTATTCCGTCAGGGTAATTTTGTCCAACAAGAAGTGTTGGACGGCGTAATGTATAGGCGATACATATATAGGTACATTTCTACGTCAAAATATAATACAATAAGACTCTTGGTACAATTTTGTATAGATACTTACATGACTACCTATTATAATATATATGAGCATATATGTATAAATATACAATATATACTATTTTATATTTTATTCATTACCTATTAATTATAGATATAACATGGAACTTCACTCAATCAATTTTGTCTGAAATTTGTGAATTGTTATAATTTGCAATGGTATACTGGTTGTACATTTAAATATTATTTATTTAAATTATATTGCCTTTAAAAATTACGAATCAAATCATATAACCTAAAATCATTATCTAAGATTCGTTATTTTTAAAAACTACTTTAAGTTTTAGTTTATGTGATTATTTTCAATTTTTATTTTTGATTCAACTCTATATTATTTGCATAAGATTCGCCCTGTATTATTTTGTGTTGTGTATATATGTATAATTATTAATTCATAGTCATAATAACAAAATATTAATACAATGATATGTGATGAAAACCTTAAATGAATACTATACTTGTCATCAAACTATTGATCCAATGTGTCTCTTATTTATATTACCTATTATTATTTATTATTAGACAATTCATATAATATTATGAGCAGCATGTGTATTATGTGATTTTAAATTCTAAAATTTATTATTAATAGTATTATACATTTTATATACTCTTTAAATTAAAATAGTGATAATAGTACAACCGGTAGTAGTTAAAAATGCATTTTTATTTGCCAATGTGAATAATTTATGCTCAATATAACTAAAAACAAACAATCCAAGCAATAATTTCAAGTAAATTTGCTTAAGTTAATAAAAAAAAAAGCTGGTAAGTCGTGAATGTCACTCTACGATACAGTAGGTTACAAATGGGTTACTGTAACGGATGGAATTAAATTTGAATCCAATGATATAATATCATTGTATACGAAAAACGATTCTGAGTGGAGACGGTTTATCTGTCTAGGATATATAATAGATAATTAAACATTTTTTAATCTTAGATTTAAAAAGAAAAAGTTTTATGAACTTCTAGCTTAAAATAATTTGCGAATTTTCGTGATTTTTAGTATGTTGTCGAAGTTCAAACTTTGAATGCTTATAAAAAAAAATTGTGATTATATATTTGTTTATATTTTTCAACTGCTATTGTAAAAATATGTCAGGAGCCTTGTATTAAATTTTCAAATCTTAAATTTAAAAAGGAAAACTTTTATGAATTTCTATCTAAGATAATTTGAACATTGTCGTAATTTTTACGTATTTAGTCAAAAATTGAAATATAAATGCTTATAAAAAAAATAATGCTTATGTATTTTTAATATTTTTAACTGCTATTGTAACAATGTGTCAGGAGCCTTGTATTAAATTTCCAAACTTTTCTACCTAACAAATAAATTTTTATCGATATTAATTTTTTAAAAAAAACTAAAAAAGTTGAAAAATTAAAATATCAGTAAAAAGCTCAAAACAAATCAAAATATTTTGGAAATTTTATCAAATATAGAAAATGCCTATGTAAATATTTAGTGAAAATTTTAAGTATCTGCGGTTACTTTGTTTTAGAGTTACATCATAGTAAGAAATCCAGTGAAAATCCAATGTTGTAAAAATTTAAATTTTAAACGCTCATTAAAATTTAATTTGAATTTCTGGTGGATATTTTTTTTTGTGATAAAGATTGACAAACTTGTAAGAAACCTTGTATTAAATTTTAAAATCTTAGATTTAAAAAGAAATTTTTTTATGAATTTCTAGCTTAAAATAATTTGTGAATTTTTGTGATTTTTACGTATGTTTTCAAAATTCAAACTTTGAATGCTTGTAAAAAAAAATCGTGCCTATGTATTTTTAATATTTTTCAATATAAAAATGTGACTTGAATTAAATTTTCAAGCTTTTCTACCCAATAAATAACTTTTTATTGATATTAATTAAAAAAAAACTAATAATGATCGAAAATTGCGTATAACTATAAATAGTTAAACTTCAGTCGAAATAATATACTTATATAAACATTCGGTGAAAATTTCATGTATCTATGATCATTTGTTTTAAAGTTACATCAAAAACCAAAATTGATTTTATCGAAAACTGATTATACGTAAAAATTTCAGTTTTTCCTTAATTTTTAGTTTGTTTATCCCGATTATTTAGAAAAATAAGATTCACTTTCTGATCTAACAAGGTACTGAAGTCGAAAATCGAAGTATTTTTAGTGCCCCAAACGTGATGACAGACAAAAAAAAACACACACACACATCATGGTAAAATCAATAATACATTCCTCGCTCCGCTTAGAATCTAAAAAAATTTCAAGGAAATGGTGTTTAACGAAAAAATATTTTAATTGCATGGCTTTCAGGAACGCAAAGGATAAATTAATTTTATTTACTTTTAACCAAGTAATATTCTAATCTAATTTTACTTATCACATTTAACCTTATTTTCTGAAACATTTATGTGCCTTTTGGGTATCCCGTTGACGGTAAACGTTGACTTGGGTCATGTCATTATTTACAGATTATTATTACTGCCGTCGAGTTACGATAAATTATCCCCAAGATTAGACATATATTGTAGATAATATATTATTATTAATAGCCAATAGAAAAAACAAATTTTTTTTAACCATAACTTAGCCAGTCACAGAATGTGCATATTACACAGATATAATATATTATATAATAAATAAATAGATAATATTATGTTTTTTCGGTAGTTGTCACTTTGGCACAGTTCATTAAAATAATGTATTTTATACATTTATATCACCCCATATTATCTAAGAAAAAACATAAGCAAGTTTCCTATAGCGACTTTATAAGTATACTTACATTTTGTAATTTTAGTTAATGACAAGTACTTATAGCAATTTTAAATAAACACAAAAAGCGAAAAAATGGATATCGCTTTGATGTACAGTAGGTTACAAGTGGGTTACTATAATGGATGGAATTAAATTTGAATTCAATGATATTATATCATTGTATACGAAAAACAATTCTGAGCGGAGAAGGTTTATCTGTCTAGGATATATTATAGATTATTATTACCTACTTATTAAAATATTTGACTTTCCCCCCGTGAACATTTTTTTTTTTTTTTTTTTTGATAAAGGTAAACAAACTTATAATGAATCTTGAGTTAAATTTTCAAATCTAAGATTTAAAAATAAAAATTTTTATGAATTTCTATCAAAGATAATTTTGAACGTTGCCGTAATTTTTACGTATTTAGTCAAAATTTGAACTTTAAATGTTTATAAAAAAAAATTGTGCCTATGTATTTTTAATATTTTTCAACTGCTATTGTAACAATGTATTAGGTGTCTTGAATTAAATTTTCAAGCTTTTCTACCCAACAAATAAATTTTTATCGATATTAATTTTAAAAAAACTAATAATGATCGAAAATTGCATATGGCTATAATAGTTCAACTTAAGTCGAAATAATATACTTTTATAAACATTCGGTGAAAATTTCATGTATCATTTGTTTATGATATCAATTCATTTATGATCATTTGTTTTAAAGTTACATCAAAAACCAAAAACGATTTTATCGAAAACTAATAATGAGAATTTTTACATTTTATCCCTCAGAGTACCAACTATAGATTCACTTTCTGATCTAACAAGGTACTGAAGTCGAAAATCGAAACATTTTTAGTGTCCCAAAACGTGATGACAGACACAAAAAAAAACCACACATCGTGGTAAAATCAATACATTTCTCGCTCCGCTCAGAATCTAATATAGTATGGCTGTATGAGTAAATAGGCCTTGTAGATATATTTATTACAAAGCAGTATGTAAGATACCTGTATAATTATACACATCTAATCGTAATTATAATATTATTAGACAGTTTCTATAAACTATAAAGTTATTACGTTAAATATGTTAAATAATTCAATCAACGATATAAACAAATCATATAACTAGCTTTTAGATTATTCTTATTAAATCAGTAACTTAATTTTCATGATTTGAACTTAGGTAGACACAGTGATTAAGAGTTATTTATACTCAACCATACATTCATTATGAAGCATACGTTTAGGACATATCAATATTAGCCGATAATTCACGATTCCACATAATATACCTTTTCATTCACACGATTCCACACAAAACCATTTGCGACGTTGCTGATTGTATTTTAAAAATTATTTTAGACATAAAAATGGTTGTTATTAATATTAGATAATATATGTAATATTATAACTAGGGCTGTAAATTTAATGCACTAAAAAACCTTAAAAAATGCCAAAAAAATTCAATTAAATATGCACTTAAATGCACTTAAATGCAAATTAATATGCACTTAAAATGCAAAAAAAAGGAATATAAAATGCCAAAAATTATAGTATAAAATTCATTTCAAATGGTTTTTAATTTAATTTTTATATTTATATTAATATTAGGTACAGGATATTAAACATTAGTACAAAAAAGTGTTTATTTAATAAAAAAGTTGATTGAATCTCAATTAAGTTAATGCTATTCACCTGAAACATTAAAAAAAAATTGTTTTTGTATTTATTTTGTTAAAATAATAAAACAAACTAATACTAACTAAAATATTATTTAATAAAATATAAATTTGACATAATATATACAGCCTGTGTAAAATAAAAATAAATATTTTCAAACAAGTCAGTCGACGGAATTTGGTTAAAAATACTAGACAATGAACTAAAACAGCAAAATATGACCTAAAAATGCGAAAAATTACCTAAAAATTTAAAAACGTCAAAAAAATGCAAAAATATGCAAAATAAAAGTTTCATAGATGGATTCGTAATTACATAATTCAAATTATGTACTTACAAAGCTATGTTTTACAATGACCAAACAAAATGCACTTCCCTATAAATTCAAAGCCCTGATTATAACATTATTTTGGTTTTTCCCCAAATACTAGCTTATCTGAATAGTTTGCAGTGTATTATATATGTTTTCTTTGGACTCATCAGTTACCTTTTCGATACCCATTCGTACGTATATTGTGATTGCATTATTGTGTTTTACTGTTGACTTATAAATTCTGTGTGTGTTTATAATTTAAAATGAATAATTCCGAAATTCGAATTATTGTGTCAGAGAGGAATAAGGAACTAGCTGTTGTTAATGGCTATGAACATCGATTTGTCGTTTCCTGTACTTCCAGCATCATATTAGACAATGCTTTACAACAACTGAGGATTTTAAAAACTGATAAATGTTTCATGTTTAAAAATCAATAATTTATCTATGCAGTTGCAAATTTTATTTGCCTTAAAACTATTCAAAATATTAACCTTTTGATTCAATTTTGTTCAGAATTATTTTGTGAAGGAACATTTGAGTATTCACTTAAGTACTTTTTACAGCTGTACACAATACATAGTTAAAAAATGGATTTTATTTACCACTAGTATATTTATTTTTTTTAAATACAAAACTCAAAATACTTACGTAGATTTATGGAATTATTTTCGACAACTTTGTGCAACAATCAACGATAAAATACTAAATATAAAAATAATACATCTGGACTTTGAAATATATTTTTAATTATTTGTTTTATTTAGTATTATATTTTCTTTCCTTTAACAGGCAACGTCGCAACAATTTTTATGCGGAATCGTGTTAAATTCAGAGTAAATAAAAAATCTTTTGTATTGCGAAAATGTGTGCGAATTGGGTGGGAAAAAAGGTGTATTGTGAGGAATCGTGTGCTACCCATATTAGCAATCACGTATCATACAGAGTATTAACGTAGACTTAGAAATGTTTGTTTTACTCGCCAGGTCTTTCGAATTCCGAACACGCAAATTAATTAAATTTGGTTCAATATCATACAAAAGAATTATTCCAACTTTCCAATCACAAAATAAATTCTTTATTTTAATCCTCATCACAAATTCCAAATAATTCACTTAAAGCCGACAAGTACATGATATCGAGACCAATAATCTGCTTTAAAACACGCTTTAGGTTAAACCAATGCATTTCTATGTTATTTTTGTCTATATACAGTAAAACCTCTCTATAACGGACCTCTATTTAACGGTTTATGTGTATGTATACAGAGTGATTGTTTAGGTATACTCGCCCTATTTGTATGATTAAACTATATATATTATATATTTAAATTTTGATTTTTGGAATTTTATAAAATACACTTGAAGACCATTTTTATCGAATACTAATGATTTTTTGTACCTCTTAAGAATGATCTTGAGACAAACTTTTTTTTTTAACCAAGAACCCCCCCCCCCCTCTTCACTTATAATTGTTCAGCAGATATTTATTTATTTTTTTGATTTTTATGATTTTAAGTAAAAATTCGAACGAGTAGTTTTGAGGTTATATAAATTTGTATACTAATAGAATAATGTATGTCTATACTCTATAGTAATGGGTTAAGATGATATAGTTTAAATGATTTTAAAATGTCAGTTACTTCTATTTATTTATTAATATAAATATTTCAAATTATTAATTGTATAATAATAATTTATTATATTATAATATGATAAATATTTTTCTAAAACCATATTTATTTAAAAAAATATTATTTTTAGTTTGAAGTTTAAACATTTTAATATTTATAAACTACTCAATAAAATTTTGATATAGAAACATAAACATTTTCAAGAAAATCACCAGCTAAATAATTAACATAGGTACAGTAAAGCGGGTTTTCATTTGAAAAAATAGAAGTTATTGTCGTCACGGGACACTCCTTAAGTAATACAAAATAAATATCAGGAATTTTAAAATAAAGTCTTTGGATGTATTTAAAAATTCTATAAAAATCAAAATTTGAATAAAAGTATTAAGAAAGGTAAGAACGGTGGTGGGCAAGTTTAATAAATATATAATTTAACTACCAGCTGTCTTACCGGCGTTGCCCGTGCCAAGGATTTGTTGCCATTTAAAAATCCCAACTCTACCTATATGATTTAAGCTTTTGTTCAATTTGATATTTAATATTTGGTGTAATATTGTTCAAAACTTAAAACAAGTGGGTTACTGTAATGGATGGAATTAAATTTGAATCCAATGATATTATATCATTGTAGGTATACGAAAAACGATTCTGTGCGAAGACGGTTTATCTGTCTAGGATATATTATAGATTATTAAAAATTTTCAAATCTAAGATTTAAAAAGAAAATTTTTTATGAATTTCTAGTTTGAAATAATTTGCGAATTTTCGCGATTTTCGCGGTATCAACCAACATCTACCACACCAATTTGTAATTATAACGATTAATAATATTTAATTAAAGATTTTAATACAATTATTTTCACCTGAGTTGAGCGCTGGCTGAATTTTCGTGCAGTTAGATTAAAGAATAAAATAGGTGCGTAGCATTTTGGAATTTGTATTTTTCAATAGCCGAGTATATATTTTGAAAATTAACCGAAAAACTATAAACGATTCAAACTCTGAAGGAACAATTAAACTCTGAACTTTGGGATTCGTTACTTTTGACTAAAGCGAATGCCAATTAACCTTGATTGTGTGGCATAAAATATATGCTAGTTTAAAAATCGAATTAGCTTTTGGAAAGTCCTCCGATCTAAAACCATTCGATCGAGGGTTTCCTGTAAATGTATTTTTAAAATTTATTAACATATATTATTAATTAAAATAAACATATTTAAATAGAAAATAAAGACAGTATGGAAAAATCATACAGTTTTGAATAGGATTGTTTTAGATTCTGAGTATAGCGACGAATGTATTGAATTTATAGAATGTTTTTTTTTATGTGTTAAAATGATTTTTTATTGTAGAAAAAAATTCTTTGATCTTCAACTTCAAACTGGTTTTTGGTATTTAATTTATATAGGGGAGGGAAAAAATTAAAATTATAAGTGATCTTATTAAATATCGGTAAAAACTGAAGAAAAAAAATATAAAATACAGAGAATATATTTTATTTGCAATATCAACAAAATATAACAAAATTGCTTTATAAGTTATGGTTAGGTATTACTGTTAAATTTTTTTTTTTTTTAATTAATGAAAAGGCTTCAACAGCTTAGGTTATTAGCCTACAGAAAGTTATAACAATGTAAAATTATAAATGTTTACAACTTATTGTTTAAGTGTATATAATAAAAAAATTTGTATATAGCTTCTGTGTTTTCTTCGCTGAGGGCAAGTTGGAGAGAAGATGAATTTTTGAATATTTTCCGAGCTACGGTGTATTTTGGACATCTAATGACAATGTGGTCGATCGACAGGTCCACGTTGCAAGCGTCACATAGTGGAGCGGGTTCCTTGGTGATGAGGTATGAGTGGGTGAGATGAGTGTGTCCTATTCTGGCACGGGTTATAATGACCTCATCCCTTCTTTTGAGGTTACAGAGGAAATTCCATTTTTTTATGGAAAGCTTGATATTTCTCAGTTTATTTGAGAGAGGAACGCTGGTCCATTTTGTTTGCCATGTGTCTACTGTTAAATTATCATAAGTGTTTTATGTATATAGGTAGGTATTGTACAATATAAATTGTAATAGTATAAATCTTTCCATACATTAATATCATTTTTATTTCAATACCGAGAAAATATTGTAGGTATAAGGTATAATTCACACTAAGTTACAGCTATTTTATCATTTTTACCAATAATTTATAAGTCAATTATTTAATGATAAATGTATAACAATGTTTTATGTTAAATCTACTTTTCTTATGTACTACAGCTAGATTTACTATCTATTTGTAGTTCAATGATAAGTTATATTTCTTTATATAACTTATCTAACCTATACATATATGTTGTTTATTATTAATTATATATAAATAGTATAGTACCTATTTACAATCTATACCTATAATACATTTTGTAAATTGTACAATAAGAACAATGTACGACAATAAGATTTACATTATTTAAATAATAGTTGGAGGAAGGCCTGATTATGTGATGCGATTTTCGGCCGCAGTAACTAATGTAATATGTGCTGCGGTCAAGCACCGTCTAGCGTTGTTAGATCCCTGATGGTAACCACCCGGGTTTTTGCAACAAATCCTCACCCTACATTAATACCGTATTCCTAAAACCAACCATAACACAAAAGCTAATAGCCATAGACGACAATGTTTAGCGAAATTGAAAAGAAAAAAACAATTAGAATAATGTTTATATTCAAATATACAGATCCGATTATCTAATCAAAGAGACCACCAGTTATATTATTTTACTACAAAGAAGAGAACAAATAACAGAATAAGTTATAAAATTAAAATTAAATAGCACATGATTTTGCCTAAAATGGTTATACTTACAAAATAATTCATTTCTGCCAAGGATTGTGTTTGTTATATAGCTATTATAATTTATAAGGGGTAAGGACTAACACTCAATTTTTTTTTGTAGAATGTTGATTTATTATGAGCTATGACAATCTAAACTACAACCCTCTTTAAAGTTTAGGTATTTGTTTTAAATATAGCACAAGGTTAAAAAAAATGTTGGTTATAATAATAATGAAATGTCATATTATGTAAATCGATAAAACTGTTTGACATGTTTTCATGTTTCTAAAAGTTTAGAATGCTTTGTAAGGGGTTTTTTTTTAATTTAAATCTGAAGTATACCTTCAGAATTTAATTTAATTTTTTTTTTTTTAAATTCACGAAGTATTAAACCTGATAGTTGACTTCAATTTCCACCAATAATCATAACTTAGAAATACGCGATAAATACTGTACTTATGAAGACACACTAAGGTGTATCAATGCTGCGATTGAAAAATAAATTGTCAAACAAATGGAGAAGAGGAGAAACCAAACTTAACGAAATAAAACAAAAAACAGAACGTTGGAGAAATATAGCAAATCTTAACAGAAAAGAAGAAGTATTATTAACACGTCTAAGAATAGGATGTAATAATAATAATAAGGATGTCTCATACGGAAGGTTATGGTGGGGAACCCAACCGGAAAGAGACCCCAGGGGAGACCACGCCAGAGATGGTTTGACTCGGTGAAAGGACACCTGTTAAAAATAAACAACACCTTCAGCATCGACATGGCATAGGATATGGATCAGTGGAAAAGGATTGTGGAAGTGGCAAAGGACCTCAATGGTCCGTATTAACAGGCCAGAAGAAGAACTAAGAATAGGACATACTCGCTACACAATGAACAGAGGTTACCTAATGAACAGAGAAGAAAAACCCAGGTGCGCAACATGCGAAGTTCACTTGACTATCAAACATATAGGTACTCGTCGAATGCAAACAATCAGAGGCTACAAGAACCAAACACAATATCCCAGAATTTCTATACCAATCATTAGGTCCAAACGTATCAGTCATCAAACAGGCGCTAAACTTCATAAAAGAAACTTAAATCGAAAATTTATTGTAAACAAATAATGTAAAATAATATGTAAAAACAAAACTACCTAGGTATGTAAAAATTATGTAAAAACAATGTAAACAATGTCAGCCAATGGCCACTGCTGCAGAGGTTTTTGTCTAATAATTAAATAAATAAAAAATTTCTTAGGAATAAAATAAAATTTTTTTCTCTGTAATCTGTATATCAGTGGTTGCAGGTACAGCAGAAGTACACCAAATAATTCAAAAATATTAATCGTTATACGTATTTATTTACTTTATATATTAAAATGAAACACAGTCAAAATATTTTATATTTTTATAGTATAATAATATTATAAATTGATAATATTAATAGGTATTAAAAAAACAAATATTAAATTTACATTTAATTTGTTGTATGTTTAACCGAGTGTTTAACTGTTAATCGAATCGTATAGTCTATATGTATAGTGTATACAATCGTCAATCAATTCACGTAACAAACATTAATATTATTTCATGTGTTATGTGTACATATAAGTATTTCAGTTTTATACATATATTATACCAAAAATCTGTTTTTAACAAAAATAATGATTAGATTCTTAGTAAAAACTAAAAATATGATTTTTTTAAATTTATTTCGATTCATGCTTTTTGCATATTATGTAATTGAACAGTGATAACCATACAATTCATTACAATTTGAAAAAATAGGTAGCTGTTGTATGAATACTCTTTCGATGAAAAATATTGTTGACTTTAAATTTTATTAAAAGTGTAAATGGAAAATAATATTTATTTGATTTCAGCTAAATAGTTTAATACTATATACATTAAATCTATGGAATAAAACTCGTGGAGATTAATACATTAAAGTATACAGGTATCTAGTATCTACTGTATTATCGTTTTAGTACTTAACAGTTTAGTATGATAGGATAAATGTGTTGAAGCCAAGATTCAGAGGTATATATGATACTCGCTATATGTTTGTACTTGGGTCATGATACAAATCAAGTAATCCTTCAATTTAAATTCAACAGATAAAATATCAAGACTGATTAGACCGTTAGCGATTCCGTCCCCAGATAGTCATTGAAGTATTGCTTAAATTATTAAACAAAATCGAGTCATGTCTAATGTTAAGTAATACAGTGGTAAACACATTATGTCTATAAATAAATTCAGTTTAGATAAGGAGTTTAGGGAGTATATAATATATATTCACGTTATTGGGATACAAAAGCATATCCCAGGAGAGCCAATGAATCGTTGGACTAGCAAGGGGTAAGCCCAGAGCCAAATTATATCTTCTTCGAAATGACATGGATCCAAGATTAGAAGGTCAATTAACATAATTTTATGCGGACGGGCGGATAAAAAGAAAAGCAGGAATTGAGAAGAATATAATATATATTATTAGAGGATCTTTTATAATTTAACGAAGCAAAAAATACAAAGTAACTATTTAAATTCCTTTCTTTTTATTTTTATTTCAATAATCGTTTATATTGTTACAAATAATATTTTCAACTCTGTTCGGTTATAATAATAAATAGTTTAGTAGAATAGTTATAATAATAAACTTAGACTTTATAGTGTTATATAATGTGTGGTGTGTCCTGTGTGTGTATAATATGCGGTTGGATACTCGGGTCGATACGCAAATAGACGTTTAGCTGACAAATATTGGGATTTTATAAGTATAGGTCCATTGAATAAAGGGTTTTACAATAAATTAATAAATACAAACAATAATAACTGTAACGATAAATCGAATCTACTAACAAGATATTATTATTATATTATAATATTTCAATCTTTAAGCCCTCACGTTCAGATCGTTGTCGTCGTCATCGCCATCTTCGTCATCTTCACTCACCTCCACGGTCGCAAGTTTTTCGAATCCAGCTCGTTGTTTCTTATTGAATATATTGCCCAAAGTAAATCCATCTGCAGTGTTGAGTGTCCGAGGCTGCCAGCGACTGAAAGCCGCGTCTTTGCGGTGAGCTGAAACAATACAATAAATTGTATGTAATACATTAAAGTGGCGTCAGCCATGTACGCACGTAGTAAGTACATATAAACGTAGGTACCGTAGCTTCATAACTCTATAAGCCACTATAAGTTATACAATAATATAAATAGGTACCTACAGGATGATTCATTTATCATCATATAAAACAGTCATTTTATGTGTAGGTAAATATGTTATTGAAATCGTTTTTTATTTCACCTAATTAGGAGTCATAATATAACACACAATTTATTGAATGAAGGGCATTAGGCAATAAAAAACACAAAAAAAATTTAAAAAAAAAATGTTTTGAAAATCCCATATTTTTCCATTATAATTATTGTTTTGTGATAATCTAATCACTATGTATTATATTATGAAGTCAAAACAATGCAATCCTAGTCATATTCGAACCAGAGTCGTTAAAAATAGGAACTCAATCTTGAATTTATAATTTAAGTATAACATATAAATATGAATGGTTTAGGTTGATTCAACCTGGTTGAATACTTATTTTTCAGTATGATATTTCATCACATCGAATATTATGAAATACTGTAGTTTATACAATTAATCAAAACTGTGTATTGGCGATCATCCTCTAAAATAAAAGATATTACGTTAACCTAAAATATAACTATGAATCCACCCATGTTGTCTGGTCTACCAAGCTATCTTATGTGGCCCAAAAAGCTCGAAATCAAAAACCACAATAATTTAAAAACTATATTTAATTATTTCGCAATTAATAATACAATTATTATGATATGTGTAATTATATGAAGTTAAACTTTTTTTTAGCCTCCACCACTTTAAGTCACCAAAAATGTTTTCCACCATACTTATTAAAAACTTTAATGGCGCCCCATGATTCGAATTATTGACATATCACATATTAAAAGTGAAAACACAGCAGGCGGGATGATGTTTTCAAATTAAACACTCAGCACAATATTGGGTATCATATGATGGCTAAATAACATGGAATGTCGTCAAAATCTAATATTTATTTCCTGTGATACGCATATCGTTGATACTTATTATGTGAAATAACATAGAATGTTGATTTTATTCCATAAATTATGACGTATGCGGTAAGCATGTCTCCAATTTGAAGGTAAACATGTTAGGCAAGAGACAGCGTGACGTACTGGTCTGAATTAGCTATTTGCGCAGAGCAAGTTGACAATATACCATGTTGTTTAGCCATGATAAGTAGTAAACTAGTAAAAGATTTGTTGTGTATATTGATTATACCTATACGACAGTAATACACTGATATACTATAAATAACTTTTAAAGCTATATTTCATTCTGTAGAATTTACTAATTTTTTAATCAATTATATTATTGTGGTTTAAACAGAAATTTATGTTTAACAATGACAATGACATAATTACATTAATTGTATTTTACTTTTTATGAAATCCACTGCTTTAAAAAAAAAACTAAGGGGGACGAGGTGGGCGAGTGGTCTACCGCGTCGGCTGTGGCTCAGCCGGACCGGGTTCGATCCTCGACCATCAGGCGGCATTTTTATCCAGGCAAGTCACGGTGTCCCGAGAACAAGTGCCGCCATCCCCCACTCCGGGGCATGGCAGAAACCTACGGGTGCCCCAATAGAAATTCTGCCAAAACTCTCACCCACGTGTAAAACTAACCTACAGTTCCGTAAGCACCTACAGTACTACCCCCTTCCCAATGGCCTTAGTTGCCGCGGGATAATTAAAAAAAAAAAAAACTAATTTCTGATCATTTTGTTAAAAACATTATTATTTTATATTTGAATGCAACATTTCAGTATAACATATAATAGACTAGATTAGGTTATTAGGAGCCAGTTAAAAATATTTTACCCCAATGCAATTTTTATTTTATTTTTTTATTTGTCTGAGAAAACCCAGAATAACTTGCTAAGAAAAAATGGTTTGCTGAACTATTTCTGACCTCCGGTATAGGTATTGAAAAAAAGAATTCATATAAAGGATAAAGCTAAGTTTCATTAATAATTATTGTGTTGTAAAAAACAAACCATGCTTAAATTTCTTATCTATATTTTTATTGCTGTTTTTTTTTGTTTTATTAACAAATATTAGATAATTTTGTTTTATAGTACCTATGCTCTTTTCATGTTGATGATAACAATACTCAGCTTTTGAAGGACTACAATTAGTTAGGTTACAACTTGTTTATAATCTCTAAAGAGTCTAATATAGGTGGATATAGTTTTATAATAGTTACAATGTTTGATCCATTTAATATGTATGATGTATATTTTGAAACGCATTCAACAATATTGTTACGATCCACTGAGAATAGTGATCACAGTTGGCAAAAAAGTAAAAACCTTTCTTATCAAGATTCAAATATATCATTAATTTATTTGAACACATAAGCATAAAATGTATTCAATGATAATACACATAAATATTTTTTTTTATATAATTAATTTAAATAAATGAAATGTGTGTTTATCTATTTTTATATAACATTATAATATTTATAAATTTAAATGAAAATATTAAATACAATTTTCTGTATTAACTGTTAAATAATTACAAAACTGTAAGAGGCCCCTGTTCTGCAGCCCACTCGGCCATTTCACAAATCCATCCTTAATCTATACCACTGTTGTATAATGAATACATACATACAAGTATAGGTCAAAACTTAAAGATTTAACCATCATAGAAATTTAGTGTTCCTTTAACGTTATCATTAATTTTATCTCAATTTAATTATCATTAAATTATATTTTCAAAAAAATTAAAAAATTAAAAATTATATGAGCAGTATAGATTAATAGACTATAAACACAAAAAGTATACGCAAAATATTAAAGTATAAATTGATCACTAGAGCAATATATAATGAATGAAAGCTTTTTACAGTATTATAATTATTATTTTACTTTTTAATAACTATTCAAGTTATAGAACTTACCTATTGATTTAGTTCTTGTGTATATCAAAACAGTTACGAATATAGCAGCAGTGAAAAACAAACCCACAGCAATTATTAACATGATCACTAAAATTTGTTTTCCAGAATTTTCTCGTAGACCAGGACAATCTAAAAGAATATTAACACAATAATAATTATTAAATACATTTCAATAAATATTATAACTAAAATGTTAAAATAAAATAACATTAAACTTAAATGGAAATATTTTAGAATCAGTATCATAGAATGTTATCCTCGATTTTATAAGAGCAGCCATTTTTCAGAAGAAAATCAATATGTATTAAGTAACATAATTATTTATATTTCATTTGTATTAGATTTATAACTGTTCTATGTTTATGTGATTTTACATAAGATCAGATTTTAAGTGAATTAATTACGTAACCCTACCAAGCAACTTAGCTTTTGTTTTTGAGACATTAAATAATTACAGAATTAATTCTTTTTTTCAGTAGCAAAAAAATAAATTAAGGAATTAAAAGTTAAAATAAAATATCTACATCATTCATCCACTTGGTATATATAAAAAAATTTAATTGTTTAAACAGTGATTTGTTTTCATTATCACGTGTCATGATAAGTGATAACCTGATAAAGAGAAGTAAATTAATTTGTAAATCATAATTTAATAAATATAATTTATTGAATGTAAAAGATAAAATAATTGTTACAAGAAGCATTTTTCAATGAAATTTCTTATCAGATTATAGAAATAAAATTATTAAAAGTGTAATCCATTTGATTAATACATTATAAATATAAATATAAATCAATATATTTATTAAATTACAAAATTATTAAAATTAAATAGATATATAAATTATGAAATATTGATAATATTATAATAATAATGTCCACTATATACCTAGCATATAAATTAATATAAGTAATAAGTTTATACAATTTGAAATTGTACTTTGTTATTATTATATTTTATAATATACAAAGCACCAATAAATAAATAGGGTCTAAATTTATAAAATAAGTTTTGTTAAGTCTGCTTTACCATTATTTCAAAGAAAATTTAGAATAGTGACTTTTTCCAAAAAAGTATACAATAAATAAATAAATAATAATTATATATATTAGATATTAATTTTATACTTAAATTAATTATACATTATTATTATAAAATTCAACAATATAGTAAACAAATAATCAATTTATAAAAATTAATTCAAAATATTTAAAAATAGTTAAATTCATAATTCCACTTACTTTCTAGCACATTGTATTTATTCAACATTAATTCTTGCTCTGAAACACTAAATGTATCAACACTTTTGTTTATAAATTTGTTTTGGATATCTGAATCTAAAACATAAGTAAGTACAGTATACACCAATAATACAAATAAGAGTTAAGTTAAACAAATTACTATTATTTACCAACCTAACACAAACTTTCGTATATGAGATCTTATAAGTTCCACAACATAAACAGATGCTCCATCTGGGCTTACAGCCATGTCATGAGGTCGTGAAAATTCGTCATCTTTAGGATGGAATTTTCCAATTATTTCCAATGTTGAAGCATTAATGACAATTCCTTGTGCTAATGTCTCAGTTATTACATCCATATTTTTATCGTTAAGTACATAAAATAATCCACCTAAAAGTATACGAGATATGAGATTAAACACTAAAAAAATTGTACATACAAATACAAAATAATATATACTGGGTGATTTTTTAAGCCTGCTAGGTACCATCTTTCTCTTTAATAGTACATTTATTTTAATTCTGATTTTTAGAATTTTTATGTTGACTTAAAGATCATATTTTAAAATTTCTGATATTTTTTGTACTACTTGAGGAGTATACCTACTATAGCAATACTAATTTTTATTTTTCAAATGAGAACCCTTTTTACTGAAAATTATTTAGGTATTTAGCAGATATATGTATTTTTTTTAATGTTGATGTATCTAAACCAAAATTTGAATGAGTAGTTTTAGGGTTTTAAAAATGTTTATACTAAGGATAGTACAGTAGAACCCCTCTCGTACGTACGCCCTCGGCTAATCCGCCGCTCCGGTTGATCTGACCATAGTATTATTGATATGAATACTATGTATATAATTTAAAAAGTACAATATGGATTTTCCAATTTATAAAAGATATATACAATTAATTGCTAGTTTATTATTTCCCTTATTAGTCTTAGCTAAGTCTAAAATGTCATTTGCTAAACAAAAATCTATAATTATTTTTTTTTTTAAGTATTGTAAAATATAATAAATTTCTAATATAATCTTGTATGTAATATATAAATAAAAATGTTCTGTATATTCTGATAATCCGACCTTTTTCGCGTTACAACCACACCCTCAGTCCTGGAGGTGACGGATTAGAGAGGTTCTACTGTAATCCTAAACATTTTTTTTAAGAAATAAAAACTATATGTAATATTAGATGTAGTACCTATTTATTATATTTGGATCATTTTTAAAATTATTTTAAACTATTTATATTGATAAATTAATAGTAATTACTAACTTTTTCAAATCGTCTAAGCCCCATGTTTACTTAACATTTTACCACATAAACATGTTACCCTTAACACACAATGTTACATAACTCAAAATTACTAGCTTGAATGTAGGTTTAGATATATCAAAATTCTGAAAAAAAAATCTGCTTATTAATAAAAAATAAAAAAGGATGGTTCCTATTTGAAAAACTAAAGATTGCATTGTCTTAAAATCATCCTTATGTTTAAGTTGTACCAAAAATGTCAGTGATCCGAAAAATGGTCTTCAAGTTTTTGAATATTTCAAAAATCTGAATTTTAATACATGCATAATTAAGCATGCCTAAAACCCACCCTGTATACAAAAGAATACATGTAAAGTTCAATATATTTTTATCATCTTAAAGTAACATTTCTAACCAAATAATCAATATAATAATTATTACAATTTTTTTACTTTACAATAATTAGCAATTATAAAATTGTATGTACCAGCCACTGGTGAATATGCAACACTAAATATACGTTGAAATAATTGTGGATTAATTTCAAAATTAAAGGTTCCATTGTTGGTATTGAAACATAATACTCTGCTATTTTCACGATCTGCTACACATATTAATTCTTTGTCTTCAGCTAATGTCAAAGCATGTGGGATCCACAGTTGGTAAGGGGGCACAAACATCTCACCTTTAATCACATAATAATAATTACCACAAAATTTAAGAAAATAATATAACTTAAAACTTGTTTTTTTAGTTTGCAATTGGTACTGATTCTAGTATTTATTTTTTATAAATAAAATGGTGTCAGATAATAAAACTCTTTTAATCCTTTAAATGTTAAACATAATGTAGGTATTGTGTTATTTATGTGGTTCAATTTCCTTTTTTATTATAATTACTTTTATAACAAGTAATTTATCAGGATGATCATTTATAAAATCTGTTTTACTGTTTGAATTGAAAGGCATAGAAAACTGTAAATGCATAACTACCCTAGCAACCCAAATATTTATTATAAAAAGAGTTAAATACTGTTAATTATACAATATACAATTATATAATACCATGCAGTAAAAAAATTAGTAAGAATAAATGTTTATTTCATTCTCTTAAAATTAATTTAAACAGTTGAAATTTAATTAACAAAGTATTGAATTTAAGTTTTAATTCATAACACAATCAATAGATTTTTTCTGTATAATTACAACTAATTATTAAAAGAAATTAAATATAAAAAATATTTTATAATAGTAAAAGAAAATAATAATTTTTTATGAATAACATTTTAGTGTTACATGTTTTAAATTTTCTCAATTTTAGTAAATAGGCTGCATTTGTTTACAATATGTTACCATTTTTTATCAACCTGTGACTAAAGTGGATCGGCCCCATTCCAACAGTACTCGTCCTTTAGCAGAAAATTTAATAATACGTGAATTACAGTATCCATCTGCTACATAGAATTCACCACTAGTTGTTACAGCTACAGATGTAGGTTTGCAAAACTTGTCCAAGTCATTTCCAGGTACAAATTCCGTACCAAAGGTCATTAATACATTTTCAGAGTTAGGGCTAAATTTGAAAACTTGATGAAGAGCCACATCAGTCAACCAAACATTATTTTCATGATCAACAGTAATGCCATGAGGCATATAAAATCTAAAGCAAAAAAAGATGAATGAATTATCTTTATTGTTATCATTAATATCTTTTAAAACACATTATACCTGTGACCTCCCCATCTTTTAATTACCGAACCATTTTTTGGATCCAATACAACAACTACCTGTTCAGAAATTGGTCCTTTATGTTTTTCTCTGTACACATTGTTTTGAAAAAATGTAGTTTGATTCCATTCTCGATCACCCCTATGAAATATATACACAAAATTGTCTTTGCTTATGGAAACTCCAGATATTTGCCCAATACTGTTATCAATTTGATGTGGAAAAGGCCATTCAGAAGATTCATGAAAATCTGTTAAAAATCAAAAACATTAAATAAAACAAGTAATACAATTCTAAATACTATAATGTGTTTAAACACACCTACAGAGTCCAGAAATAAATTTACTTTTGTGTGTATGATATGAATTCTATGTTTAACAGTAATTTACAGATATTTAAAAATAGTCACCAAACTAATCTTATATTGTCTCTGCATGTTTGTGTTAAAATATTGCTAAAATATTAGTCTCTAAGATAATAAGTAGGTATCTAATATCTAATTGTACTTACGGAATTGATGAAAAACATCAACATTCGAATTATCGATATTATCCACTTGAATTTGACCGTAAGGCTTAAATAAAACAAAATAACATGTTAAAATGTATTTTAAAAAAACCACCATCTATCTTAAAATTATAAATATGTTTAATCATAAGCATCTATTGGGTACAGCATAATTAATAGATATTTTTTTTTTTTTAGAAACACTAAAGAAAAACACTACTTATAGAATTGCTAGAATTGCTAAAATCAAGAAAACGAATATCTACCACAATTGGTTTCAATGAAGTGTGATACTAAAATGCAAAAATAACGCCTAGGGTAGGTACCTAGAAGAAGACAACTGCAATGTAATAGATGTTATATTAAAAACAATTGTTGCCCTATAATCCTTAGATAAACAAAATAACTTTAGGATGATACAACTAATAATGGTATTTAACTTGCAGCAACAAAACTAATGTAATCTTGTTTATTTGAAGTAGGCAATAACAGTAGTTCGAAGGTACCTACTGATGTTAAATTATGTTAAAAAATATAATATTGTTGTGAATAATATTATTAGCATAAGTAACACAGTTGTATATGCAGTTGGCCAAGAAAAACTGAAAAATAATTCAAAGATTTCACCCAGATGGCTATATCCAAACATTGATTCTTACAAGACGACCAATAAGACATGGATCAACGGTGGTAGCTCACCTGACTACCTAACACTTCCATAAGCAATAAAATAATATCATCCAATAGAACCGTGCATCCATTAATGGCAGGGTACTGTCAATATCACCAGAAGCACGCTCACCTGGTTGGAAGCCATCTGTTGCAACTGGAATGATGTCTGTTGCGGCTGCTGGTCGTCGGTTGCCAGCGACGAGTAGTCACTACTGACCAGATCGGAACCCGAATCGGCGGTGGCTGTAAATAAGCAACAGGAACTGCATGCGACCAGCGCGGTTAGGGCGACGGCGACCGACATTGTGGTGGCGCCCGTGCGCGTCCCACTAGCACTCACCCGGACGTGGATGTCGAGCACAGCAGCATCACCGCCGTAATGGCTTCCGCGCAATGGGTCGGGACACACAGATTGATAGATTCCGGCAACACACACAACAGCTGCCGCAAGCTGTGGCACTCAAACTCGACGGCCACTGATCAACAAGTCCACCGTTATCATAGTGCGCGTGGGCGGACTGAGGTTTATCATTATCTCGGCGGATCAATAACAACGTCAGTCATTACGACAGATTAAACAGAATACAATAATGTTAAGTATATATTATATACATGCGGTCCTCTCTTCAAGCGCCATCTGCCTGACTCGTGTGCCTTTGGAAACCATTCAGTCTGCAGTAGTTGTCGCCGGTTGCACACGGATAGCGCCCCCGAAACCGTTACGCCGTTTCGCTTAGCAACTACCCTTTGGTCTTGGCGCAGTAATAGAGTGATAGTGATTTCTTAGGACAATGTTATCACAACAAAAACCCTCCGTAAACTACCGTGTCAAAATTGCCTACTAAAAAAAAAATATTAGATCTCAAACTAGGTACTACAAAGATGTGATATCATGAAGAAGTGATAAATATATTGAATTTAAGTAAACTTATTTTGTTTCAATAATTTATTTACTTGGCCAGGAATTATTTCTTAAAAGAAACAAAATAATGTAATGAACGAAATAATTAAATGACGACTATTAAAATATATAATATATCTTATTATTATTTTAATAATATTATTGTAAATATTTATACAGGTACTTACCTACTATTCTAAATAATTCCTCGCCAAGTAAATAAATTATTGGAACAAAATAATCATAAATGCTCTTTATAGGCAATACAAATGTTTGGTACATAGTTTTATTATTTTTTTATACAAATATATTCAAAGAATATTTGCTTCATTATAATTTTTGAAAATTTATCACAACTTCCACGTAAATAGTTTTTATATCAGTATAAAAATAGGCAATGAATAAGGGAAATTATAACAGTCAATAAATTGTCACAAATCGCACAATAATTAGTTTGTATATGCATTTAAAGTTAGTTGTTGATATTTGTTTATTTCATTCAAACATTAATAGGTGTCTTATTAACTATTATAGTATTATAGTTATGTATTTTATGGGAAGGACTGAGACTGAGGTGGCTGAAGCCCATAATATATATTTTTTTTTAGATGGTACGGGATTAACGCGTCGGGAAAAACTAAAAAAAAAATTATGGAAAATACTAAAAAATATATATTTTTACACAAAACCAGTTTTTGACACAATCATTAATCTTAATATTTTTATTTTTGTGGAACTCTGTAAATATAACCATGGATACATGAAATTTGAAGCATTAATTAGAATTTGCTATTTATACACCTATACACCATAACTAATTCAATTTAAATAATTGTTGAAACTAATTGAAAATAGCAAAGTTTATGTATAAAAAAAAAAACTAATCCAAAATATTGTTATTCTTTTTGAGTATATTTTATAGGCTTGATAAAATTCGATTTTAATTAATATTTTTGATAAAATTATCATTCTTCAATCAATGAAGTTGAAAATTTAATTTGAGATTAAGAGTACGTAACAGTGGAATTTGTTGTCTCCGTCTTACCAGTGCGTAAATGCGTAATATACCAATTTACGGAGTTATATAGTTACGGATCCGTTTGACATAGCTAATAAACTAGGAGAAAAATTCAAATCGAATAGCAGTAATAAACAACTCAATGAAGAATTCCTCGCAATTAAAAATATATATGAACAAAATAATCCAATAATATACGAACCTAACATGAATAATTGAACGTTGAACGACTGTATTGCGCTAAACGATATATTTAACTTATCCGAATTAAACAATAGTTTGAATCAAATGGAAAGCAAAAGTTGCGGACCTGATGATATTCCGTTCGTTTTCATTTAAAATTTGCCAATCAAAGCTAAAGAAATTCTACTAATAAGTAATAACATACAATAAATTATGGGTGCAAGGAAACTTCCCTAACATCTGGAAACAAGCAATAGTCGTGCCTATACCGAAAAATGGTCAAGACTTGCACACCACCGAAGGTTACTATAGAAAAGATGGTCAATCATAGACTCATATGGTATCTTGAAAAACATAATTTACTGTCACCTCATCAACACGGCTTTTGTAAAAATAGATCTACTAACGATATACTGGTAACCTTACAGACGGCTATCAGTGACGCGCTAATTAACAATCAAAATATAATACTGATAAGCCTCGGTCTAAAAAAAAGCTTATTACGACACTGTTTGGAGACACATGGTGTTAAAAATTATGCAACAATTCAACATGCTCAAATTTATTAAAAATCACATCTATGATAGAACATTTCAAGTAAAAATTAAAAATACCTTATCCGAACCGTTCACAAAAACATTCTAAAAATAGCCAAACACCAAGAAAATCCAGTGTACAAAAAAATCTTTAAAATAAGGTACCAGGCAAAACCAATAAATGCATCTTATCTTAGATCAATTTATGAAAGACAACAAGATTTCATTATTAAAAACGAAGCCTTAATCAACAATACAATTCAAAGCACTGTATTAAACATGCCCCCTTGGCGATTTAATAAAAGTATAATAGATCTTAGTCTATCATTATACAACAAAAATACTACCTACAGATAAGAATATTTATAAAGGTCTACATTACGAACTTCTGAAATCGTACCAGGAACACACACAGATATATACTGACGTGTCGAAAATCGAGCAGAAGACAGGATTAGCCGTGATATAAAATTATATAAACATACAATTAAAAACTAATGAGGTATGTAGGTAGTATTTGTACTATAGAAGCCCTAGCGATACTTATAGCCATTCAAAGCATTCAATGTACTAACGATAAGAAATATCTATTAATGTCCGATTCTTTAAGTAATTTAATCAACATATACAATTTAAATACGTCGCAACCAATTATCTGCCATATAATTAATGAACTCTATGTACGCAAAAATAGTATATTATCACTCGCATGGATCCCGGGACACGTCGGCATAAGAGTTACGAAGAAGCTGATCTTAAAGCAAAAGAAACAACAGGTACCGCCGCTTTTGAAGTATGCCCCCTCATATCTGATAGAGACTTGATAAACTCAACCAAATTCAAGTACACGGATGAATGGCAAAACCTTTGGTTGAAATGTGATAACTAGGGAACGGATTTGAATGCAAATTGCATTTTTTTTCTGAATGTCCGAAAACATTGGTTTCCAAGCAAAAAGTTTATTTCATACATCAAAGAATTAAAAAATGTAACTTTTATTTTGCATTTTTTTGCATTTTTAGAGCATTTTTTGAAATTTTTAGTGCATTTTGTGGTTTTCAAGTCATTTTTTCAACATTTTTTCCACATTCATTCTTAAAAAAAATTAAAATGCCTAAATATGTATTATGTTACGAAATTACGAAATTATTGTTGACACGTGTATTATGTTACGAAATTACGAAATTATTGTTGACACAAAATATATACATACAAGTTACAACAGATTATTACCCACGTTAAGGTAAAGATAAGAGATAAGATACGATAAACTATTTATCTAAAGTTAATTAATTAAGTTTGTATTGTTTTTAAATATTTTTTATTAGATTTTTCATAATAATGTGTTTTTTATAAGTTTTAAATACAAAATTTTGTTTTTATTGAACACAAACCCATTTTTAAAGTTTTTTGGGGCATTTTTTAGTGCATTTTTTGATGTTAAAGCATTTTTTTAAGGCATTAAATCGTATTTTTCAAGGCATTTTTCTTGTTTTTTAGAGCATTTAAATCCGTTCCCTATAGTGATAACAATTAACTAAGGGAAATAAAACATTCGATACTACCACGGCCCAAATCATTTGAGATGTCCAGAAGAGACGAGGTAATTCTTGTCCGCCAAAGAATAGGCCACACGCGCATGATTCACGGATATCTCATGGCCAAAGAAGACCCACCGTCATGCCTGACGGGCGGAACAATCATTACAGTCAAGCATATACTGACAGAATGTCATAAATTCAGTGAAAGGCGCATTGAACTTAAACTACCTGAGACACTATACGAGATGCTATCATCCACTCTCGAGACGACCAAAAAACTCATCAATTTCGTCAACTCAACAGAACTGCGTCAACTGATTTCAATATTCTAACTTAGATTAAAATGCAATAAATCTTTAAATATAGGTAATAAGTAGAAATTAAGCAAGTATGTAAGAAATTAATGTAAATTGAATATGTAACGCCGGCTAATAACCATGCAGTTGATGCCTCAAACAATTAATTAAAAAATAATGTTCAATAGGTACATAAATAGTACGATTCAAGACTAGGCACTAGGATGACGACGTTTATGACGTTCTTCATAATATATAGCACAACACAATGCCAATGTGTTATGTGTAGTTATGGATGATAATTAATTGTGTGTTATTTTATATAATTAAAATCTTATGCCATGATGTATTATCTATTTGTACCTTAATATAAATATTATACACGGTGATTTACCAACAATGCTTACCACATTTTTTACTCAATAATGCAGTTATTCAAAATCTGACTTATGGAATTTTTAAATATATACTTTAAGACAATTTTTCAAGTTTTTGAAATATTTTATTCTAATTAAGGAGTGTCCTGTGAAGATACAAACTTTTGTTTTTAATTGAGAATTCTTCTTTTAACTGTAAATTATACCATGGTCAATAGATTATTTTTATGTAAATGTTAACGTATCAGAATCATAATTAATATACTACGAGTAGTTTTTAATTTATTTAACTTTGAGGGTTTTCCTGTTAACGACAATATTCAAAAATCCCAAAAACTAGCATTTGAATAGATTCATTATTAAAGGAAAAAAACGGTAGTGTGTATATGCTTGGTGAAGTACTCTGTATAGCAAACAGCATTGTATATACTAGGCACTTTATAAATTATAATTCCCTATTTTTTTCAAATATCATCTCATATTTTCATAATTTATTTATCCAATTAAATTTTAAATCAATTAATTTATGTTAATTAAAGTTCACAGAAAACTTAAAGAACTTTAAAATCATGTATAATTTATTTAGAGTTTTAAATTTCGGTATTCAAATTAATGATTTCTGAGTTCATTTTACAAATAATATTTTGTATTATAACTATTAATAAAGAACATTTTATAAATAATTGTAAGTTATATCGTAGGTCATAATTATAAAAAAAGAATTTATTAAATATTTATATACGAGGATTTAAAAGTGTTTTCAATGCCATATGATAATGCTATTGGAATATTTTGTTTCAAAATAATAAGTTAAATAATTTTATAATTTTATAAATTTTAAGATGTGGGTAGTTACACTTTTACAGTATTACGTTAGTATTAAAGCGTTACACTATAATTTATTATCATTATATTTTACACAACGTTGACACAGAATTTAATTCTACGACGTTGTCGCTTGTTTATAAATTATATAAACAGGATTTTTATATAAATATTCTTTAGTGATAACTGGCAGGTAACTATGATATGACATCAAGTGCTTGTTAAGGATTTTCGACTGAATAAACAGTGGAAAACAGAAAACAGCATCCCTGTTTATTGGTCGAATGATAATAATCACCGTTCTTAACCAATCGTCAATTAATATTAGCATAATAATTCAGTTAAAAGGAAAACTTTACTCGATTTTATCGTTAAAAATAACGATAGTGGGCTTACACTAACTGCAAGTACAGAAGGTCTGTGTTAGTGTCATATAACATTGTTAATATGTATGGGTACAGTTGTGTGAAATGTGACAATTTACTGCAGGGAACCGTTTTTCTAATGGCAACTCATGAGAAGTTTTCAAAGCCGCATACGAATTAAATGGATCCAACCAACCATAAGTCCGTTTGACGTTATTCCTTAAATACCTCACAAAGTCCTTGAATTTTTAAATGTTAAAAAAATTTTTAATGAGCTTTGTATTAAATCTCAACGTTATAACATCATGCATTCTAGCTGATTTTACTATAACTTAAATACAATAAATGCTCATGATTTTTAAAAAAAAACTGTTTGATTCCAAAACTATTTTATTTAGATAAATTGCGTTGAAAAAAAAAAATAATTAGAAACACACAAATTGTCCATATTTGTATGGAATCTACACAATTACATCCATAATCCATTAGTCTATACCTGTATATTATACAGTTAACACTAGTCCTGATTAAATGAATACTTACTTAGAATGTGTCAACTTATTTTCAATAGATAGTATTTATGAATATAAATAACGGATTTTTACACCACTAACACTTTGTATGGTAATACAAGTTGGTAAAAATCGATAGTAGACATTTAGTAGGTACGATGATAATAAATTGGTAATAATTGATCACTGACACTGTACGTCAGAAATAAATCGCAGAATATATTTTACAAGATAAGATAAAAAAAACTCACAACTTTAGCAGAAACTGTGCACTTAAATTGCAAAAAAATTAAGATCGCAACGTTAGTTTACAATCGTGGTTGAAACTAGTAAGAGTATGGTGATATTTAAAAGGATAAAATATTACCATTTACATCTATACATCTGCAATAGGTACCATTTTTTAGTTACATTTTTTCTATGTGACCGTACAAAGTGTCCAATTACCAACTTATAATGTTTCAAATTTATCCATCTAAAAAATTTGTATAATTTAGGTAGAACTACCGAAATCCTTGTTTATGTTGAATCATTATTTATTATTTATTATAATTTATAGTATTAATAGTGACTATTTCAGAAACATCCTATACAAAACTGCTGATTCACAGATTATGACGTAACCAATCAATGTAAGAGCTATGCATTAGGTACTGTTTAAGATATAATTTTAAACTAAAAACCAACGGGAATACGGAATCAAGAGATAAATCAATAAGAATTGAGCCACTCCAACGATAAAAATCGAGGACCCACCTACATCAACCGATATTGACCTTGATATTGATACACCGAACAGCACCAGTAAGACGGTAGTACGGTATCTATATCATATCAATTAATCGGTATAAATCTGTTATTTGTTAATTAATCTAAGCTATCTAGTTATGTAAAGTGTGCACTATCACTATAGTATTATCTACAGTATATTAATTTAAATGTATCATACTAATCACACTATCGTTATGTAGTTTAGTAAACCGCCAAAAGCCGAATCAGATAGCTAATTTATTATCAGATTTTATACCTACTGGATACTATCCACAGAATAATGATTAAATGTTCAATAAATACAATACAACACATTGTATGAATAATATAAAAAGTTTTAGTGCAGATAAAAATAAAAATAAATCCTTCGTTAAAACCCTGCGACTTTTCCAGTACTTTAAAAGATGTAAGTTTAATATAATCAATACGGTTGTGGTTGGTTAGTTTGCACCATTTTTACCGTCATATGACAATTTTTATTATTATTACGTGCTATATTATGCTCTACGGGTTTTTTTTTAAAAGTATACTTATCAATTACTTTTGAATTTATTATGCTTTCGTGTCATTCATAGTGTTACTGAAATAAAATGATTATAGAAAATAGTGATTCGAAAATGTTTAATATTTTTTGAAAATTATAGGAGAATGAGTTCTAGAAAACTGTTGAAAATAAAAATCTTTTCAAACATTTTAACATGTAGTATAATATTATAGTGTTTATAAAATGTCATCAACTTTTTTATTATTTCATATTTTATTAAATGAACGGAAATTAAAACGCTCAAAGCAGTCAAAGCATAACCCGAGGTGACATCATTATATTCTAAAAGATATATTTTTGTTTATAAATAATTTGTATATCTTGTATATTAATCATTTTTTCTTTTTTAGCGTATTTTCTTATTTTTTTCAGAACATATTCATACTAAATATTTTTCATCAATAATCACAAAATACCATAAAGAGTACACGCCTATCAAAGGTAAGTAGAATGTTTTGGGGAATTCAGCAGCACCTCCCCCTTAAATTTTACATGTTAAAGGATAGGCCTCACAGCATAGGCAATTTGTATTACATGCACCTCCCAAACTTGTATTAATTACTCAATATAGGCAACACGCAACACACATTAACCTATATTAATCACGACTCTCGGGTACGTACGCGACATAATATTATTAATTATTATTTATTACATATTATTATAGTTAGGAGAGTTTAAATACAGGAATGCACCGCTCATGGTGCGCATGCGCAATATGGTTTCGTTCGCATAACGTAAATATTAAATAACTGGTTGATTATCGATTATCAGTGATTTAAGCGGCAAACTTAAATTTTGAATAAATACGATGTTATTGTTATAAAATTATATTTTGAAATATTTTAAATTTATACATTGTTATACATCCTTTACAGTTTTCCCGTTATCACTTATCATGTTATCAGTTATAATATACATTTTATCAAACAATCCCAACTCCTCCTCCTATTAACGCAGCGGAAAAAACTGTAAAATAACTGACCGGGAAGCATATAAGCATACCATACATTGCTAGAGACCCACAGGAAATCGAGCGCTCTCATTGGCTGTATTACATTGTGATAACATTATACAATTATCAATATTCAATGTTTTAAAATTATATGTTTTTTTTTGAAATTATATTAATTTGAATATTTTTGATTTATTTAATAAAAAAATAAAAAATATGATTTATCCAGCATCATTTAAACATGAAATTATCAAAAAAGACAATGTTAATATTATTTTAAGGTGTGATGCTAAATCTATGGAGGATATTAATGTGTAGGTTGCTGAGTTAGGTAAACTTAATTATATACATTGGATCGTTCGTTCAAATTTTCCAAATGGGCAGCGAATTATGTGTTCATAAGTATTTTAAATTGAATTTACTGAATAATAAAGTATTTATGTCATAGGAATAAAAATTGAACATTTTTCAGTAAAAAATATCCATTTATTAAAAGGTATTCGCATTATATAATTTAGCTTCAAAGCTAAAAATTCAAATTACTCTTAGAGGTATCTACATACAGTCAGTTTTAAAATTTATACCTAGTACATATTATAAAAATAATCTTTTACTGAAAAATGTTTATTTTAGTTGGGATTCCTATGACATAAATACTTTATTATTCAGTAAATTCAATTTAAAATACTTACGAACACATAATTTGCTGCCCATTTGGAAAATTTGAACAAACGATCCAATGTATATAATTAAGTTTACCTAACTCAGCAACCTACACATTAATACCCTCCATAGATTTAGCATCACACCTTAAAATAATATTAACATTGTCTTTTTTGATAATTTCATGTTTAAATGATGCTGGATAAATCATTTTTTTAATTTTTTTTATTAAATAAATCAAAAATATTCAAATTAATATAGTTTCAAAAAAAACATATAATTTTATATATATATACGATATACCTAATCAAGTATACATATATCATTATGGTATTAAAACACATTATGTGATATCTAAAGGTAATATATAAATATATAATAAAGGTGTTTAAAAAAAAAGTGTAATTTATTCAATGAATAATTTTTTTTTAAGTATCTTATTAATAATAAAACTATTTTCAGGTTCAAACATTGTAATTCAACAAGAACCGATCATAACAAAGCGAGAAATTCAAGATTTCTTTAAACCAGCTGAATATATTTACGATTATAATGGTAAATATATCATTCATATGTTTATTCACCTCCTATGATATAACAATAATATAGTAAATATATATATAATAAAATAATATTATGAACACCCCTCATAATATATACATATTTACCAGTACTATTATTTCATAGTGTACAAAAGTACGTGTATCTAAAATAATCTGATAATATTTCAAATAAACATATTTAAAGTTATAATGAGTTATTACTATTATTATAAAGAACGCCAGCGTAATACACATCTTATTATTACTATTATTACACAAAATAATGATGTGTAGGTAGGTATTACTGCTATAACTGAGAGCTCTATATCATTTTTGTTTTTGCTTTTACATATATAATATATTTATATTAAATATACATTCATGTAATACTATAGCTTCATAGCTATCTCATTTTATTAATATATATTTTTAAAAATCCTATTTTCTATATGTTAAACATATCACTAAATTTTTTTTAAATTCCTAATTTTTCTTCATAAAATTTTACTGAAAAAAAAAAAATAATAAAAAATAAAAACGTTTATATTTATGACCATTTTATCTTTACACACATATTTTCTATAATGTTTATCAATACAATAGTAAATTATTTATTTTATTTCAGTTCCTTCGGCTTCAAATCGCAATGATCTTAAGCATGTACATGCGGAAAATTCGAACGAAGCAGTAAATGCTAAAAAAACACGCATGACCATCGTTAAAACCCCCGGTTTTGTTAAGACTGGATCATCGCTCTCTAATAAAATCATTTGGTTTTATAAGAAAAATACAGATAATTTGAATAACTTCAGCGCATTTTTAGTATCATCAAAAAAGACTTAAATCATCATCGACAAAACACCCAATTAAATTCAACCTGAAACTGGAAGCAACGTACAGCCGACCAAACGTAGAGAATTCAGCTGAGAACCGTGCGTTTAAAACTTCAGCTAAGGAAATTTTTATGGATACGGATCCATTATATCCACCTATCGACTCAATAGTAGAACAAGCGTTCATAAAATTATTGGCTGAAGAGGATGTTTATACATCTAAAGGAAGTGGCTTTACATAGACGGCTTATTATTAGGAGTATACAATTACACACCAATGGGTGGCTCATACTAAATCCCGTTACCAAATTACATTAAGAATAAAAAGGCAGTCATCAATCCCCGAAACTCAGATCAACAGTGCTACAAGTGGGTTAGTGGGCAATCTTAGCAAGATACGTTTTGGGCAAGGTCAAAAATCAAGTGGTTGAAAATTATACATCGCTCGAAGATAAATTTAATTTCGATGGTTTAACATTCCCAACACCTGTGAGGGGAATAAAAGCATTTGAAAAAAATAACCTGAACACGTCTGTCAATGTATTTAGATTAAAAAAAGAAAAGAATAAAAAACATATTATTCTCCTACTTAAAGTTGTGGATGAAGAAATTCATTAAAAAATTCATTCAAGGAAAAAGATCATTTCGATATACTATTAATTACTAACGGCGATAAAAGCCACTACACCTACATCTCTAATTTTTCCCGGCTTATTATATCACAAAAAACTGGACATAACGACTCTGTTGTATTTTGTAAACGTTGCTTCACATCCTATGATAATCGACCTTTGAAAAATAAGCTATGTGGGCAAGCAGCACTTGATCAGCATAAATTGATATGCGGATCGCATAAACCAATTTCACCTCAGATGCCTGAGCCCGGTTCAATGTTGGAGTTTAGTGCATGGAACAAAACACAACGCCACCCCATAGTTGTTTATACCGACTTTGAGGCGCTTCACGTTAAATGTAACGAGAAAAAATGAAAAATACAACTGTAATTCAAAATCACGAGCCTTTGAGTTATGGTTTTTTCATAAAGGCAAATGATCACATACCAAAAGAACTGCTTGAAGAATTTGAAATACCAACATCGCCAGTTATATACCGCGGAAGTAATCAAAATAAAGAGGTAGCAAAACATTTTGTACAAAGTATTGTGGAAATAGCAGAAAAAATATACAAACCGCTCAAAACCAACACACCAATTATAATGAAACCGGAACAGCGACGCACACATGAATTATGTAAAGCATGTAATTTATGTAAAAAGGGATTTTCCAAAGAAAACCATAAAGTAGCTGATCATTGCCATCTATCGGGAAAATGTAGACAAAGTTTATGTAATTCATGTAATCTCAAGCTTCAACAACCAAATTTTGTACCGGTTTTCTTTTACAATTTAACCAACTATGATGCTCACTTTTTGGTAACTGAGATTGGATATGACACGAGCACAATTTCTGTAATACCAAACAGCGAGGAGAAATTTATTTCGTTTTCGAAATATATCAACAACTCTTTCACAATAAGATTTATAGATGCATTTAGATTTATGGCCTCCAGCTTATCGACGTTAGCCAAAAATTTAATAACGCCCGAGATTGAGAAGTTCAGAGAAACCACAAAAGCATTCAAACATAATGATATGAACCTTGTCACACGTAAATGTGTATATCTCTACGAGTTTACCGATAGTTGGAGCAAGTTGGAAGAGACCCATTTGCCGAAGAAAGCAGATTTTTATAGTAAGTTGACTGAAGAACATATATGCGATAATGAATACGAACACGCAATCACAGTATGGAACCATTTCAAATGTAAAAACTTGGGAGAATTCGAACCTATATCTTAAAATCGACGTAATGCTGTTAACTGATGTGTTTGAAAACTTCCGAGACCTTTGTTTGGCAACATACGCCCTAGACCCAGCATCTACTACACTTGTCCAGGCTTCTCTTTTGATGCGATGTTGAAACATACTTCAATGAGGCTCGAACTACTTCATGACTATGATACGCTGCTGATTGATCGAAAAAGGTACCTAATGATATAATGTTATTATTTAATAATATATGATTTTCCAGGATCTTCTTACGGTCAGGAATGTAGCACGGATCGTCTTTCGGGAGATTTGCTGTATCTATCTTGTCTAGCAAGTTAGCGTTATTTGCTAAGTCCTGGTAAAAGTCGTCCGTAATAATATGGTACACCAGTGATTAGGTATATCGTATATATATATATTATAGTTTATCTAATAAATCTGAATGTAATTAAAAATTACTTACCATGTTTTTCTTTGCTTTGTCTTATGAGGTTATCTCTTCGTGTGAATATTTCTGAGCATAAACTGCATGAAATCGTATTGGATACATCGTGTGACTTGGTATGTCTGTGTAGACTACCGATCCTAGTAAATGTCTTATCACAAATACTACACGAGAACATGATTGCGTTTAATGAAAACTGAAGAATACTAGTTGAACTCGCGAAACAAGACTTTATCATTCAACGAATAGATGGGTAATGAAATATAGTGAAATATATTGTTCATTAAATATCAGTGTGAAATGATTTTATTTAAGCGATTTATTAGCGTATGCGCACAATACTAGAAATATCAGTAGAAAACCAAACGATGGTGTTAGCTAGAGTAAAATAAATAGTTGAATTTTTATAAAATATTTGTATACACTTTAGAACACGGAATTGGCACGATAATAGCCAAAGACGGTAGTGCACGGACTGATTTTGTTTTACTTAATTCACTAATTTCTTGCTGGTAATCCCCAACAATATTCGGACATGTCTCTACAGGTGTGTAGTCGAACAGACGATTAGTGAGATAAAGGCGTGAGCAAGGGTGGTAGGGATAGAATGGAGTGTTTAAATGTGCGAATTTGTGTGTGCCATGAACGAACAAAGGACTGGTTAACTACCTATAATGTACTAAATGGAAAACTAATGTGTAGGTACTATATGGTATCGTGCATATGCATCTGCTTGTTGCCTATAAATTAATGGTCATGATATTTATGTGTTTAGGCAAAACTATATGTACCTAGCTTTAACGATCTATCTTATTGCTATGTAAGTATAAATGTAAATTGTATAATAATATAATATGCGTATGATGTGGGGTATGTATTGTATTTAAGTAAATATTATGTATATATTTAGGTGATGATCTATATTTTGTACGCTTATGTGTGTGTGTGTGTGTTGTTGTTATATCGGCGGCGGCGGGTTGAGGTTGAGGCTCGATTCCTGGTCAGTTATTTTACAGTTTTTTCCACTGCGTTAATAGGAGGAGGAGTTGGGATTGTTTGATAAAATGTATATGATAACTGATAACATGATAAGTGATAACGGGAAAACTGTAATAATATTATGTCGCGCACGTACCCGACAGTCATGAATTCATGATTAATATAGGTTAATGTGTGTTGCCTATATTGAGTAATTAATACAAGTTTGGGAGGTGCATGTACTACGAATTGCCTATACTGAGAGGCCTATCCTTTAACATATAAAATTTAAGGGGGTGGTGCTGCTGAATTCCCCAAAACATTTTACTTAGGTAAAAAACTAATAATGAGTCATTACAAAAAGGCTATTTTCACAAGGTGCTTGTAAATTACGCATAGATTAATTCCAGGTTAATTTTGGGGATCTAAATATTGTAAATGCTGATCAGTATAGTAAGTAAAAATTATTGATTGCAATCTAAATTTAGAAATGTCAGATAGGTGAATGGTTAATCAAGATTAGGTATTACAGCAAAATTTTTTTTTAAAACCAGATCTCATTATCTATTTTGAATTAAACTAATAAGCTAAGTAAATTTAACATTTGTAGTTCTCAGAGAATAATGTACAATATTTTAATTTAAAAATCAACCTCATATTGCTTCATATGTCGCATACTCAACTTTTATACCTACTTAATTGTTTTGTTCAATTTTAAATAATAATAATATATCTAGTGGCTTATATATCGTATACGTAATTTTATAAAGCCATATGATATGACAAACCCTTAATTAAATAAGAAAGGAAATACTGCAAGCTAAAGTATTAAAGAAATGTAGTACTCTGAAACATAAATTAGAGTTGAAAAGAAGATTTTCTATTATAATATTTAATATATAGTATTTGTATGGTACCTTCAAGAGTAGATTTTCTCAGTAATTTTTTTATATCCAATCTGTTCCTTAAATCGAAGTGGCACACGTATATAATAATAAAGGTAAAATAAAATAATAATTCTACCCCTTCAGAAAAAAAATATAAAAATGTAAGTTCCACTACCCAACAGTAATGCATAAAACACAAGGGCGTCGTTTGTTTTACACATAACCTTTGAAATGAGTGTCGGAGATTACCTACGTTAACCTTTAGATCAGAACCTTCGGTTGCAAACTATTATAAATATAACTATATAATATAAATTCTGAGGACTGAGACCACTAGATATCAGATACTTGAGATACTACTACTATACTACATACATATATATTATCAATGTATATTGTATAATGTATCCATAATTCAAATTTACAAGTTATACTTAAGTTTAAACCATACAAACCCTGAAAATGCTATCAAGTTTTTCTTTAAATTTTATTAAAATAACTGAAGTATAAAGTCATCAAAAACATATGTTGTTATATTATTATGTTATTCAATATTTCATTGGTTGTTTGAAAATTTGAAATAACGATTTATTCAGATAGTCATCAGATAGAAAATAAGTTATTTTAATAATATAGATGACCCTGTTATAAAAAATTTTATGATAAATTCGTAATCCGTGTGGTAATCTACTATTAATGTACTAATAAAAATGATAACCTTCAAAATAAATTGTAATATATAATAACTCACTTTCGATTTTTAAATTTTGTTAACTATAATCGAACATTGTAAAGATCTACACAGATATTAGAAATTAGAATTTTTTGTATCATAACTTTGAACTCCAATAGCCGATACTGCCATGGATTTTTATTTAATAGTAATAATAATAATAATAAAAAAAAAATAAGCAAATGACAAATTATAATAAATTAAATGTATTGGGTGAACAATTAATAATATTTAATGTTTATCCTCATAAAGTTAATACTTTAACTGTCAATTACAATCATAAGTAAAAGTAACACATCCGTGGATTTATATTATGGGTAGTAAAACTATTTGTCTTGCAACTTACAAGTGTTAGTAATTATAATATAATGATGAGACAAATAAAAAACCACCATGACTTATGATCAGAACGTTTAATGACCTAATCCGAACCATTAATTGTTTTTACATAAAAATTAGATTATAATAAGGATTAAAATAGTGAGTTACCTAATAAGTTAAAAGTTTAATTTGATTGAATTTGACTTACTGGTTCGTTGTTTTAATTAACTTAACTTATTTATATAATCTACTTTAATTTAAAATCAAATTATGTTACATTAATATTCCTAATTAAGCTAATTTTTAATTTTTAAATAAGACAGAAAAATATTGTTTATAAAATTTATAAAGTTATAAAGTTCGTAGAGTATAGAAAATTGTATGAAAAAAAACGATACACTTACAAATAATGTTATATACATTTTTATAGATGAAAACTTGTATGCCGTATTAATTAGTATTTAAAAAACCAATTAATAATAATATAGAGGTAAGTAGCATTACTAAAGATCTTTTTCTTTTTTTATTAACTATGGTATCCAAGTATTATATTTGTATGTATTTATTTTATGCAAACATTTATATTTTTTTGGATAAGACAGCGCAAGTACCTTCTGTACAATAAAAATACAGTGTTTTCTCTTATTCAATATAGGCAGGTTATAAGAAAGCTGCAGAAAAACTGGCGAACCTACAGAGAGGTAATTTAAGGTAAAATTTTACTACGGCCACAAATTACATCACATCGATTTAAAATTATTATGCTTCTTGGATTCTTTGGTTTTAAACTGAGTAATATATTATTGACTTCAAATTAGGTATAATTGCCAGTAAAAATATACTCATACTCATCAGAAATCTTAAATTAATAAATTTTAAGTTGTTAACAATATGGATGAGATTTTTTACTTTTAATTTAAGCCAATAAGATAAAATTGTATAATTATAACGGCACTTTAATTTGGTCAAACCTTTATGATTTTGAACTACTTTTAAACCATGGGATAAATATCTTATGAACCATGTTATGTTGTCATACACTTCATAATTTTTTTTATTTACAACTTGAAAGTTTTACTAGGTACCTATACAAAATTCCATTCAAGTCAACTAGTATTAGTATTACTATCATCAACAACTAATCATTATGTTTTTATTTAAATTTATAAAAATAAACATAATTTTATCAATAATATTATATATAAAATATACTTGATATTATTTATTGACTGGAAAGTTTTGATAATGTTGATATATCTGAATCGAAACTAGAATAAGTAGTTTTTGAGTTAATTAACCTTTTATTTGTAATTAGACAATTTACAACCATAATACCTAATAATTTATAAGTTTGGAATTATGATTATTTGAAAATTAAAGTTTGTAATTAGTATAAAATTATTAAAATGTTATGATTTGTAAAAATGATCTAAGTATAGGTATGGTAATTATCAGAATTAATAGAACGCTCATTTCATATTTTGTATAACTTATTTTTAAAACTATTATTTTAAGTTCGTATGTAGTTTGCATACCTAATATTATACCTATACATTTTACTAAACAATTGATTGTTTATCAATACCTATAAGTTGTTCAAATTTAGAAAAAAAATTATCTGCATACCAATTTATCTCAAAAAATATTGATTCTCGTTTGAAAAAATAAGTGTGTCACCACATGACGTTCTTTAACGGTGAGTAAAATCAAAATATTTAAAAAAAATCTCTTTAAGTTTACTTCAAATTTTCAAAAATCATAATTTAAATAAATTTGTAATTTAAAAAAAAACGAGACGCGTAAGCTTAGTTAATCACTCTGTATCATACTATGATCATTATTAAAATTAAAATAACAGTTTATTTAAGTATTGTAAAATTATATTCGGCAGCTAAGCAGCTTGGTCATAAAATTCTATTTTGATATTATGTAATGTCATGTGCACAAAAAACAATCGATAGGTTGATAGGTACCCCATAAGTTATAGGTAAGCTACGTTTGATGAGGTTTATATTATCCAGGATGTATCATACATACAAATTTAGTGGTTACCTTGTCAAAAAATAAACTCGATAATATCTGAAATTTATTAGTTAACTATGAATAGCTAAGTAGTGACCTATACCCTCTCTAAACTAAAAAAAACGGACACATTCAAAACTAACGACGTGATAAGCGTGTTAAGGATTTTTTAATTACATATATTATAATTTAACTTTCGAGATTAAAAATAACATTAAGTGGCTTAAATATTATTTATAACTATTTTGTAAGATTATCGTGTTAATATATATTATAGAGTTGGTATATTCAACTTAATGAATACATAGGTACCTACTTATTTGAGTAATTCATTTCAAATTTATTCTCAATTGTATTATAATACAAAAAAAAAAAAACTATTTATGGAATATTTTATTATAGACGCCTTAACCTGCAGTTCTCTTGGTGTGTAGGTTTGGGATGCGTATGGTTTACACAATCGGCTAAGAAGTGTAAAACGAAAACAAGAATAGGTGCACACTGGAGAATGATAAATTTTGTCATTTCTGCGTTTTCCCCATAAATTAGTGAAAACAATTTTGCCGTCTGGGTTTCACGCGTGTCCCGATCTTTATTTTCTCTGCGGGCTCGTATATATAAACACACACACACATAACGCTGTATATAGCACGTACACCGATATCCTTTGCAAGCACACATAAGGACGGACGATTTATCGGCAGCATAGGTACACCCGCACACGGCTAAGGCGGAGGGGTAGTAGTCTAAGACGCTTCCTCATGTAATCGGTTTGAATGTACACACGACCGCGATGTTTGTGACGACGGTGCAAGCGAGGCGAGGGCGAGCAGTAACAATGGATAAGGATGGGTAGATCTCAGTCAGGGTGGTTTGTGAATGGAAGTGGTGATTTTGACTGGATTTTGATGAGAGGGTGTTTGTGAGCTAGGAAGGAAGAGCGTGTGCATCCGGACGTTATCTTGTCCCAGTCACGGAGACGTCGTCGTCGTGGCATATGCATAAACCGACATCGCCCTACCCGTCACTTCTCCACGCGTACTCGTAACTGGCGGGATTTAGCAAGATTTAGATTGATCCGGGCGCACTGTCAGTAATTTATTTCGGTTGTCCCGCTTCTATTTATTACAGCGTGTGTGTTATATAAACTGTACTACTATAATATATATTATACAATATATGTATATATACAATACCTGTCGAAAATCCCATCGGAAATATCGTAAGACCACACAGGCCACAGCCACCGTTTTTATCACCAGCTCGGACTTTGTAATAATAATAATAATAATAATAATAATAATAAAAAAGAAAAAAGATAAAAACAAATTGCCGGAACGTTTCGCGAAATTTGCATTTTATTAGAAAACAAAAAGGCCCATATCCCACTGCATTAAACCACCACGACGACCGGATTTTATATACCGGATATTCATGTGTACACATTACGATTTGATGGATATATCTATATACCAGTGTAGTGTGCACCTTCATCACGTCGTTGTAATCGTCTTTTAAAGGCAGTCTGCCCCACACTGATGTTGAATTCCACGCATGTTTCTCCAATCCACGCACTTGATAATGCGTCCGTTTAAATGTAACCTTACCAAATCTATTTCACATAGGTAATATAAAATATATTATACTATTATTGTTCTCAAATTCATATGTAAATTCAAATTTTATTTCATTAATTATAGTTTTGAATTTACATAAAATTTACAAAGTGTTCAACATAATACGGATCAATAGTGAATAGATACAATTTTATTATATTATTACATTTTTAATATTTCCCGTGCTAAATTATGATTGCACAATGTTTAATATATATAATACATCGCAAGCGCTTTAATTTTGAACTAGAATATTTAAACTTAATTATATTATTACACTATATGGGTTTATATCATGTTAACCATCAACATTTTTTTTATTAATAGTTATAATACCTTACTATTAGTATATGTTTCAGATTTTTAAACGTATAAACTTATATAGCTATATTCTACAAAATAATATTTTTAATATTTCTACAAGAACAATCAATTTTTTTTTTAAATATACGTATGCAATATATTGTTTTTAACGTTTCGCGGATATAAAATTTATATTTATATTAGATATTTAGATTGTAATATTATTTTTTCTCATAATCATAATCATTTTTGTTTTTTTTAATTGTGTTTGAATAGTAGTCTTGAATTGCTGTTATACATAAACATTTTGTTATTTGCGCATTGTGTGTATTAAGTTGTCGTGCCTATATTATCTCCTATCCCCGTGAATGCGAAATCATTTATACTTACATGGTGTGCCCTCGTTTGTATATTATTATGTAAAATTATGTGAATTAGCGTCGTATGCCTACTCGTATACATCTCACGCGTGGACGAAACAATAATCACTGCCTGACCTACCAATAAATTATAGTTAGTGTATTTCGGAATGCATTTTCTGGAATCCGTGAGACAAATTCGCAAGAAAGGAAAACATTATTCCCGAAACAATAATGGTTTTTTATGACGAAAGCATAAAACGAAATTATATTTTTATAATCAAACCAGCCGTGTGGCGAAACGAAAGCAGCTATTCACTGACTGTCTCGTTGCTTTTCTACACGACAAAATGTCGTCGTACTATGTATTGTAGTATACGTACTAGTATTTTGGTATATATATATACATTCATGTACGTATATTATTATCATCACATGGGTTTTTGCGTTCAGGTCACGGCAATAATGATAATGGTATTATTATGGTCGTAGTACATAATAGTAGTCATTTAGAAAACAGTCGTGTAAAATTGTCGTGGTCAAAACGCATTTATCGCCTAAAAACGCAAACGCAGTCCTGTGTCGAAGAAACGTACTATGGTCCTAGCGTATACCACTTATACTCTGCTACTGGTTAGACACTGCATTGCCGTCGTCATTATATAATTCGGCTGGCTTTTAAAAGTCAGATTAGGTGCAATCACGTAATGGCGTAATGCATATGCGACGAAGGAACTGACACGACTTCGGTTAACCGTGTTTAAACTTTTGCTTGTTTGTGTGCGTGTTCGTTTAATGGGTGATTCTTAATTTGGTTGACATCACACGCAACGGATTCTATCCACAAAATATTTATTATTTGTACACGCAAACCTTACCTGTACAGTGTACATAGGCAATATATTTATCAACCATTGCTGTTCTTTAATAATTTGGTACGATTTATGGGATGATTGGATAGCAATAAGTAAAATATTTATATAATATAACAAGCCAACTAGGTAGAAGTTAGGGGGCATAGTGATTTTTTACAGAGATTTATCATTTTTGAAAACAAAATATAGGGAAATTGATTTCAAAAATTATATTTTTTTTCATAGAATTTTAAATGTACTTTATTGAAAAAATACTAAAAAAGGTATTTTTTTAGAAATGAAATTGAGATGTTCTTATTAGGGAATAACTGTTGCGATCCAGCGTATTATTAAAGTGGGGCAAATATGGTTGGACAGAACCAAAGACTTTAATAATACTTTCAGAAAAGCTTTTTTGTTCCATAAACTATTCATAGCCTTAATTTGTTTCTGAGAGATATGTTATCGTCCATACCAGCTGCTATAACTTTTTTGAGGTAATTCGAAGACTACACTATTTTTCCTGTTTCTACTAAAAGTTGGGTAATTTATTCTTTTAAAGTACGTTAATTTTGAACCAATTAATATGAGCTTTTAAAAAAAATGGGCATTTAAAATACGGTGATGAATGGAAGTTTTTATGAGTCTTCACAATTATTTTCGCAACAGGTCTTGAATATCTTAAGAACTCCCCTGGCAACAAATTACCCTAGGTTTATTGATTAAAAAAAGTACTAAATAAAGTAGCCCAAATCGAAATTAAAAAAATTCAATAATCACCTACTTCACTGTAGATTTTATCATAGACTTTTTATTAACTATATTAACTTGATGTTTGCTAAATTCAGATATTCAGATAGGTACCTATAAAACTTCACTGATACAATAGTACCTGTAAATATTTGTTGATACATTTTGATAATTGCTACTATCTATCTTGATTGATATTGCAGTTGAAATGTTTAATTCGCAAAAAATAATTTTTGTAGTTGATGTTGATGATATGAGCATTTAAAAATGTTGTATTGATGTTGTATTAATGTTGTATTGTAATGTTGTATTTTAATTACATAATTAAATATTACTTAAAAGTTAATGGTTTTCATAACTTATAAGTTTACCTAAATCAAAAATTTAATTTTTTATGAACGTTCTAATTTCTTAAGCCCTAAGTATAAATCTTTGAAAAAGAAAACAAATGATAAAAGATTACACGATTTCGTATTATAATAAGTTGAGTATGAGAAAACATTTTTATATTATTAAATTTACAGACATGTGTCTAGTGTAAGATGGTTATTTGTAAAATATAGATAGAGTAGGTAGATGTTATTAATTTATCAAAGTAAAATTTCATGACATAATATTAAGATAATACCTTACCTATAAGAAGTTTGATCGAGTATAGTACCTTATGTAAGTATCAATATTTTTCGTGATCCATAGAATCATTAGAAATATATTCTAAATTCCATTTTCATTGGTCTTTATTTTTTATAAAACAAATTTTAAATTATAATGTCAAACAATATTATTACCACCTCAGAATAACAACCAAGTTTTTGTTGATATGTATCTAAAATTAGTATTATTATTAATCATTATATATTTATTACCTATATCTACTATTATTAAGAGAGATATTGGTAATATTACTACTGCATTAAAACTCCTTATAATTATAATTAATAGGATAATATTATGGGCCAGCGAGGCAGTGACCTATATCAGTACGCTCACTCAAACATGTACACAACATATTATTATTATTTTAAACATAATAATATTGTGTTTCTAACTATATTATCGTACGAATTGCCAAATCACCACTGCTCATAATTTTTTTTATGTTTATACTGTTTTGTACATATTAGGTATACACACTTGTAAGTGTATATTTTTTTTAGTAAATTGTATTTTTGTCCTAATTATATCGTGGACACAAATTGCCATTTTAATTATTATTAAAATATTAAACTATATTGTACGCGAATCGCCAATTTATTATTTAGGTATAAATACATAAAGATAATGCTTCGACTGTGCGCGAATTGCAACGGTCGCTTTAATTATTATATAATTTTTATTCTGTGCACGCTAATCGCTACACAATCGTTATCTCTTATCCACGTAATGAAATTATATTATTTAGTGTCTATTGTGAAGTTTTGTGTTCAGTTAAACTGTAATATATTCATCTTAATCGGATAGGCATTACGTAAATCACGTATTCGTACTTTTTTGGTATTAATTAACTTACAATTATTTCGTTACATCGTATTTTGTCTACAATGGACGAAGAAAATGTATTGTAAATTAAAATTAAACAAAGTATATAATTCTTGATGAAACTTAAAAACTTATAGCGATGAATGAACAAATTTCTCTGAGAATTCCAAGATATGTCGAATTTTAGTCGTTATAGCATACGATGAACTTAAATTGTTATGAAAACCCATTACGAAGTAAGTGAAAACTATTTTTAATGACCATAAGTTCAAAATATAAATCCATATGGAATTTTTAATTTATAATATTTTACTTCTGTTACTTAATATTAATTGAAATTACCGTATACTAATAAATCTATCTGACTCTTTTAATATACACACTCATATATATATATAAAATGTAAAATAGTGGTTAATTTATTAGGTAAGTACTTACCTATTTTATAGAAATATTTATTGAACGTTAAAATATCAAAGCTGTTATTAATATAGTAATAGATGGAGTATGATATGAACTGTTTTCCAATTTATTCAAGTTTTAAATATAAACCATATTTCTATAAGAATAATATGAACAATACCATATATAGGTAACAATGTATGAACAAAAATAAAAAAAAGGAATTTTATACAAATAAGAATAATACAAATAGACGAAAACATTATGATTTGAAATTGTCAAATAGGTACATAGATACATACAATAATATAAATTATGAATTCTTAATCATAATATATTAAAATATTATAATTAATATTTATATAATATAATATCCAAAATAGTAAATAATAAATAATATACAAAAATATGGTGGTCATTTATTCTCGTATAATTATTCACACTGTTTTCGTTAATTTAGTTTTAAATATTTCAAATATATAATGAGTAATTTATATAATATAAGTAGACATCTATTCCATTAATATAAGTCTCTATAAAGTCTAAATAGATTAATTAATAGATTTAATTATCTTAATATAGGTATGCTTGCATATTTATACTATTAGTCTTGTCATATTTAGAAAATACTAAAAACACTGTATTATACATTTTGATCATAAAACATTTAAGTAAGTAAATAGTAAATGTAGTAAAAGTAGTAAACTATTGAAATTCTTCAATATGTTTAAAATTATTTTATTATTAGATATGGCAAGTTTGAGAAACAATGATGTGGTAATTTTTTAGAGTAAATACTTAATACTTAATAATACTAAAACTGATGTTGAATCTTTATAAAGGTTTTCACGAAGTAGTCTCGCCTTGAAAGGTTAAAATTACGGTAACCCGTAGTAACAAATTTCAGGAACAGCAAATTCAATTTCTTGGCAATATTTTTCTTTACACCTGCTACTGAACTTAGATTTTAAACATTGATAGGATGCCAAATTTTTGAAATGAAGGAGTACAATGTATGAAAAAAGGCCGTCAGTTATATAATTGGCTTGCTTCCGGGTGAAAAATATCTAATATGGCACTAACACAGAATACGCTAAAGAATTCAGGAAAAAGTGCTGTAAAATAAAAAAATAAGCACGAAAATCTTTAAAAATGAAAATATAAAATTATGTTAGTATGAGATATTAAATTATTATCAACCACATACATTGAAAGATTGTTGAAAATCGATTAATATTAAAAGAAGATAGATTTTTATTTATCGAAAAAACAATCACCCAACTTGGACTATGTATATTAAATTAACTTAAACATTACGGTTCTATACGTTTTTTTTAATATGAGGTGGAAAATGTATAATATTATTATTAAACATAATATTTTAAAATTATACTATACCTATATTATTACAATTTTACATGAACAAAAATCTTTAATATTAGGTATCAACAAAATAGTGGTTTTACACCCTATTTTATTATTACTTATTATTATATAATATAGTCATTATATGATATATTATTCAACGTTCATACCATGTATTTTGTGGTTTTTTTTTACAATTAAAATAAAATAATACACACTTTAGTTTGTATACAATATAGTATTAGCCAAACAATAATTGATATTAATAAGTCCATAGCATTAAACTATTTAAGTGTTGATGGTGATAGTAATGGAGTAATAAGAATAAATTGTCACAAGTTATAAAGTCTTAAATAAATTAAAATATAATCGATAATTAAAAATATTTTTTGTTTTGTAGTTATTATTGCGTAGAGATGTATACGTATTGTCTCTCGTTAAAGTTTTCGCAATGAAAAGCAACATTGACTGGCAGATATTTTCTGTCGAAAACGGCCTAGGGATTTTACCCCATTTTTCCGAACGGAAGGATAAAAGCGTTATATTATATTTTTTCATTTTCATTTGACGTTTATTAAGTTCAAATACTATAAAAAAAGAGAGAGAGAGAGAGTAGAAAATAATGCTAGGCAAAGCAGACCTATAGTCAGAAAGTACGTACAATTGGAATTATCGCTCTTGGCTGTAAATACATCTTTAGTTACTTAGAAGTCCAACGCATTTGTCAAAATCAAACCTGATCAACTGAAGTATAGAGAAATCTGACAGATGTATTATTCTATATATAACAGTATATACCATTGACACGAGCTTTCCGCGACAACGCTGTGGTAAAAGTGTCCAATAATATATTTACGTTATGATTTTAGACGGCTTTGAAAAACAATTTAAAACAATATTATCGACTAGACGCATTTAACTTGAGGCTAGTGGACGTCATAATAGCATTAAAATTGTAATGATTTTAGTTGCATAGTTTAATAATGTGATGGAAAGTAATAATCAACGCAGGGATTATAACGGCAGTTGATAATAATTTATTATACATTTTTATCATAAATGAATTATGATTATTAGAAAATTTAACTGATGGATAGCTGTAGGTAACGATATAATGAAGCATATATTTCTTTGTTTCGATTTTGGACGATTGAACTAAGGTTCGTTGAGGATGATGTCACGTCTTTATATCTCGATTGATGATACATAATTATCATAAAAATGTTAGTACGTATATTATTATTATGTTTTGAATAATCGACGGTTGACTGCATGATCAGGAGGCATTAATTATGGCATGGTCAGATATCTCTAAATTAGGCGTAAATAGAGTATACAATTTGGGGGGGGGGGGAGTTGAGATGAGATCAAATCGATATGATGATATTGTACATATAACAAAGACTTAAAATCAATTTTAATCGCTTCGCTTTGATCGTAATTCCACTATATTTTTTGTTAATATTGACGACTAAAATGCAAAAAATTTACGTGACCGACTTGTTTAAACATATAACAAAAATTTTTATCATTTAATGTTGTACGACATAAATCATCAAGATACTGACTACAGGTGTGGCTATATCGATTAGTCCATGGAAAACGTTGCAGGTTGTCAATACTCACCGAATTAATATATTATATATATATATATATAATAATATGAAAACACATAATTGTATGATTACAATTTACATTTACATTTCTTACAACGATGTATCGGTTCGAAATATTTGTATTTTTTTCTAACTCATTCTCGAGGGGGGAATTAACATCGAGACACTCACGTCATCGCCCTCTCATATTATTTGTACCTTATTTGTACCTTACCTATGTCTATGAGAATACAAATTAAATTTACAATATTGTGGGTATGCATAAATACTGTTATATTAGACATATTACACGACATTATGACTATAAATTATTATAAAACATTCGCAGGTGGCGGTCGTAAAAATGCTCACTCGCCGCGAAACTGCGTGTTTGCCTACCCGAACACATCTCGATCACCGTCATTCGATCACACGTTCGTGTACTGTATGCATTCTGGCAGTGTGTGCGACCACGTGCCGTCACCAAGGCATACAGGCGGGCTGGCCTCCAGAGGCAGTGGCAGAACATATCCTGCCAGGCATGTGATCTTCAACTTGTCGCCCGGCACGTACCAGAACTTCAGTGGTATGATTCGGCCGTTCAGCGGCTCACCCGGATACTCGCATCTGGCTTTGCCTGCAATATTTTCAATATTCAAAACACGCCCAAGCGCGCAAAAATGTCTTTTCATTGCGATCAACGGTGGTTCAAGATATTATTTTATAATTTATTGCACAAGTATAATGCATCACATATCAGATTTCTATTATAGATCACGTTGAAACTAAAAATATAGGTATGTCACGGAGTGGCAGTCAAAATAATTTTATATGTGCATAAATTATCAACGGCGATCGGTCAAACTAATTGATAAATATATAATAAGATCGTATAAGGTGTGAAAATATGGTTCAATGTCAAAATATCCCACTACAATATCGACGAAAAAATAACGAAATGTAATTTTTGTTTTATTATAATTATTAATTGTTACTGATATACAGGCTCATCCAACTTATTGATAATATAATGGAAAATATAACATTTATAATTATTGATAAGCGTAAATTAAATACGATATTTAAAACAAATTACAGTAATTTACATCGATAAATATAAATAATGATACAAGTAACAATAATTATTTAAACTAGGTGTATTATTTTCCTTTTTTTCGTTTTTTCGTTTATTTATTTATTCATTGATATTATTGGTGTTGAGAAAGAGCATTATGAGGACGTCCACGCTTGAGACGCTGGAGAGGAGGCTTATCGCTGAGATTGAAATGTTTTGCGATTTTGGCGTTGTTTAGTTGGCCAAAAAAGTTAAACGTGAGATTACGTATGTAGGTTTTAATTGCTGGTAGTTTGAAGTCGGTATGAAAAGCTTCATTTCTGATGAGCCATGGCGCGTTGGAAATAATATGTAAAATCTTGAATTGGAAAACTTGGATCTTATTTATATGAGTTTTGGCACAGGCTGCATCCGAGTTGGGTCTCAAATTTAAAATTGCTACACTAGTTGGGGGATTTATTGATTCCGCCGAAATTACCTGCTTAGGAAAAAGGTTTATATTGATTCCGCCGGCTACTGTTTATAAAATCTACATATTGATTCCGCCGTCTAATGTTTATAATATCTACACATTGATTCCGCCGGACACTGTTCATCCCCCCTCCCACCATCAATTGTATGTCTATTTTAAAATGTATAAATGTGACTAATTTTGATCAAATTTTATAATATTTTCATAAAATTTGATTACATGTCTAAATTGAATAAAACTATAATAATTATATAATTCAAAATGAAAATGCATAATCTAATTAATATGTGAATATATTATAAAAGGTATAATCTAAATTTTATAAAATTATAATAATTATATAGTTCAAAATAAAAATATATAAATGTTACTACTTTTGATCAAATTTGGTAACATGTCTAAATTGAATAAACTGATAGTAATAATTGTATGTAGGTATAAAATTAAAATGTATATAAGTAACTACTTTTGATAATATTTGGACACGTATTTTAAATAAGTGAACTTAGAAATTTTCTAATTAGACTATATGTTTTAAAATACATATTATACAATGGGGAAGGGGGGAGATGAAAAGTGTCGATGGAATCGATGTGTAGATATTATAAACAGTAGCCAGCGGAATCAATAGCCGGCGGAGTTGATATAAAATCGGTGGAATCGATATACGCCCACTAGTTGGGTCCCGAATTATTTTAGGTACTACACTAGTTGGGTCCCGGATTTTCGTAGGTAGGTACTATACTAGTTGGTTACCGGATTTTTATAGGTACTACACTGGTTCGGTCCTGAATTATTTTAGCTACAATATTAGTTCTTGAATATTTTTTAGTAAGTACTACACTATACTAACATTTCCCATTTTAATAGACTTAGGACTGTCTATAATCTATCTAGACCACAGACATGAGGTATGGTTAAAAATGTTTTTTACAGTTTATTTCTTTTCCATTAGAATATAAGTTATTAGAATATTGTATAAACAATAAATCAATTTTGTGTTGGTAAAAATATTAAAAATGTTAAAAACCAAGTATAAAAATACATATATACCTACATATATAATATAAATATAGCCATATAGGTGTAAATGAAAAAATATTAAAAATGTTAAAATAATTATATAATATAAATACAAATAAAATAATATTTTTGAATGTGTGTTGGTAAAAATATATACGACTTTAATTTTACAAAATCAAATCGATTGATTATTTCAGAAATTTTTTTATCATTTATTATATTATGTTATATTTTAATATTTTAAAAAAAACTGTAAAAAACATTTTTAACCATACCTGTGGTCTAAACTCTAAATAGATCATAGTCAGACTGTCAGACTGTTAAAATGGGAATGAAAATGTTAGTATGGTGTAGTACTTCCCAAAAAATATTCAAGAATTAGTGGAATACCTAAAATAATTCGGGACCCAACAAGTATAATACCTGCGATTAGCCCCTAGAACTCGGAACCCAACTTGGATGCGCCGATGGCACAGTTACCCCAGGATAAGGACAGCATAGAGAACTAATGGTCGTAGAATTTGATTCTAAAGAAGCAATGAACAATTCCAGCTTAAGGTTGTTTGACGGTTGATTAAGAGGTAGAGAATTTTAACTCGTTGGTAGCCTTGCTGTAGTTTTGAAGAAATGTGCGGGTTCCATGTTAATTTATTATCTAAGATAATTCCTAGATATTATATAATTGGAAACTAGGATATGTTGTCACCATTAAGTACTAAACACGGAGAGGTATTGGGTGAAGTGTAAATAATACTGCTGTAATTGTTGAGGGGTTTAAGATAATTTTCCATTTTTCGCCCAGCACTTTATTTAATTTAAGTGAATTTGTATATTTTCAGTGACAATGTGGACTATACTGAAGCATAAAAACAATTAAAAACATATTATTTGGTAGTAGGTTTCAGTTTTTAAACTAATCAAATGAACCGTCAAGAACTTAAATACTGTGTATATAATTCCCACATAAAAATGTATTTTTACAATTTTTTTTTGCATCTAATCGAAGGTATAACAATCATTATTTTAGAATTTTCTAAAAAAATTAATATTAACAACTCAAAAATTCATGTATTAAGGTAAATTAAATAAAGTGAAAACGGTCAATTCATGACACAAGTTTAGAATACCATTAAATAATTAACGATTAAAATGCAAAAACTTAAGCTTAAGTTCCATTATTGCAATCACAATTTTTTTGTTAGAGGTTAAAGTGTTGAAATAATATTCACTTGAAATATTTTTTCAATAATAATTTTATCGGAATATTTTGACATGTTTTAAATGAACGCTTTCCAATAAATGTGGTAAACTATTATATTTATTACCTATCATAAAATATAGATGCGTTTTGGAATTATCTAAAACAATTTAAATTTATCATGTTAAACTGTTATTGATTGAATAGAAATTATACTAAAATATTCTTGCCAATTTACAGGGCCGGCGTTAAGGGGAGGCGAATCGGGGTATTTTTCCAGGGTTTCACGCATTCAAGTGCTTCTCACTTATAATTTACATTGAAAAATATTTTTTCTGAAAATTATATAGGCTATAATATATATAGGTAACTATGGTTATCGGTTAAAGAAATTTTGCCCAGGGCCTCGCAAAAGATAGCGCCGACCCAGAAAATATAGAATGTGACAGTATAATATATTATTTACCTATTCGAATCGTATTTATCGCAAGCAATGCTACTGTAACCTACTCAATGGCAAAGTACAATCGTCACTTACTGTATGGAAAGTCATAAGTTATTATCATTCTTTTTTTATGGTAATTTGTTAAGAGAACACGACTCCCGTATCCGTATGTGTGGTTTCTGTCTTAAAATCGTACTTAAAAAAAAATTTGCTTTCAGTAGAACTAATTTTATATTGTTAAAGCTTTAATGTTATAGTGAATTAACATGTCACTATCAAATTTAATGGTAATAATTTTATCTGTGTTTAACGGTGGTATTCAACGATGTTTTAATTTCTTAATTGAATCATTTTAAAATGTAAAATATCAAAAAGTTCACAACTCTCTTAAAAAATAATAATATCAGTAAAAGCTTAAATGAGGTCCTAGATAATCTTATCTTTAAATTTTAAAATAGGTAAATTCACTCTATTATATCAAAACTAACAGTACACTATTGAAACGTGTGAACGAAAATTTCAAAATTTGATATGTCGTACGTGTGTATGTCACTGACAGCATATATGGATGTGACGCCCTATTAACAATGAAATATGTACAAAGTATAATAAAAACACGGGTTTTCCTCAATCGAAACAAATGTGTATCGTCACAGGACATTTTTTGAACGGTATTAATAATCTAAGTATTTGCAGAAAATATTTTCTTTAAGAAGATATGATTAAAAACTTTAAAAAAATGTTTCTTTTAATTAAATGCATTATTAAAGGGCAAAAACTGAGTATTAGGAAAATGCATACTATTGCTTGATGAAGGAACCTATATAATAGGGGTGACGAACTAACAGCACGTATCAAACTCTCAATCTTTAATGTACTCTAATTTTTGGGTTTGTATTTTCAATAAATAATTTAATATTGTAAAGTCTGCGCATTTGAAGTATAGATATCTATCTTGTTTTATTATTTAATTATTAATATTTAATTAATTTGGTTCATAGTAATATACATAATATAGTAGCATAACAGCTAAATCAAAATTTTGATTGTATTTAATAATTATTTTTTTATTATTTTAAATTGTATATCTACATTAATAATAACATTATTGGACTATAATATTGTGTAATATAATGTATTGAAAGCAGTTCATTTCAAAATAAGTGGTGACTACTTACTTCAAACAGCTAATACGAATAAACTTTTATACAAAATAATAAAAGTTTTATCCTATTATGGTAAATATTTTGCCCTGTCACATTATTTTTATGTACAAAATATCGTTTCATGTGGTGGAATAAATGGGCGCTAAGCAATGGATTTGAACTTCAAAACACGTCGTGTATAGATTCTATAGCGCATTAAGCAAAATGTAAACAATAAACTTTTATCTGAATCTAACAGTGTATGCATGCTCACAGTATGGCGTGGAGTGTGACCAAGTTCCATTTTCTGTGCACACCATGCTGGGTTTTCCGATAAGCTGGTGTTTTTCACCACAAGAAAACTGCACCACGGAACCGACGACATGGCGTCCTGGTGCCGAATCCTCGATCAGGAGACCGTTAAGTGGCACGACCGGGGATGGACACAGAATTTCTGAAACATAAACACAATACGATAATCAATATACTAGTGTTATTTTTTATCAAATAAGTTATTTTTTTAACGGTAAAATAAATTTAAAACTAAACTGGCTTGATTTAATATTTTTTTATTGTGGTTATAATGTAATCTTTGCCATCTCTGTAATTAACCGTTATTATAAATCGTAAAAAATACAGGACCAATGAAATAACAAACGATGTTCTGAGGAATAGATGCAAAATACGTGTTGCTAGGCTAACAATGCTAGCAGCAACATTGCAGCGGTCGTAGGTATTACTACGTCAATCTAATTTGTGGACCGCAGTGGTTGTACCATCATCGCACATCCTTGCCATTCTGCGGCAACTATCGACCAAAATATTACTACTGCACCAGACGATGCGTCAAATATCGACCCCGACGATAAAGCAATTTTAGAATACTTCACTATTAAATGTTGAAAGTGAGCACAACGAAATCGACCAAAGTGGAATATATTAGCGAAAAAATTGTATTTTATTTATTTTTTATAAATCACATCGAAAATATGTTCCTGATTACATTTTTTTTCTTCGCTTAAAAATATATTAAAATCATAAAAAATCAGTAAGAATTGAAAAATCATTTTCTTTAAATTAAAATTCTGTTGAGATATCATTATCATTACTTTTATTTTCAATTACAATTGGGTTTATCACTTAAATCTCAGTCACTGGATTAATAATAAAAGTAGACTATTAAGCGTTAATATTAATGTTTTAACTGACTCAAACCATAGTGCGATAATTTTTAAAAACTTTTATTTCATTACCGTCAACTAAATTAGATACCTTTTATAAATTAAGAACCCATAAGAATGTTAAGCTCAATCAATATCAGTTCATTAGGTATTCAGATTGTTATAAGTGTTGCAACGTGGTCGGGGGACCTTGTTACGATATTAGTTATCCAGGGAAGATTTTCTATTCCTTATGGATAAGTTTTCCGTAGCTGGGGGTTAGAGCACTGTGTATGAAGTATTTTATTAATAATAATACACGTTTGGTTTATAGATCCATATTAATATTATTATATTAAAAATAATACTTTACTAATGCAGATGGCTGTTAATAAGTGTAATTGGTGAGTTCGCTCCTGTTGATGGTGACTGTCGAACTAACTGCTGTATGTCATTTTAATAATAAGTAATTATGTGCATGGGTAGAAAAGTGTTGAGTGTGTATATTATATATTGGTCAATCATATAGTGTGTGTTAAGTGTGGGTATAATATTTATGTATATGTATAATATATATATATAAGGTGAAACGAATGTTACAGTGTATAATTAATACATGAACATGAACAATTTATAAGTGATATTATTAAACTTATCTTGTTTAAAATTCTGAAACTAAACATACATTTTTACATTTAACTAATATATAGGTATACCTTTAATCGTTATCCAAGGAATATAGTTTCAAAAAAAAGAAACTACAAAAAATATTGTTATATTGTTAATTCATTCCCACAAAAATATAAAACAATCATTGTTTTCATAACTTTATAAGTAAAATTTAATTTAAACCTCAAGTATTTATCATTGATTTTTTTTTGATTTTTTATCTACGTTTATCGTTTTCAAATAATTACTATCTAATGAAAGATAACTTATTTATTCACCGTCTGGAAATGTACGAGTATAATATTAATAATGCTGTTGAATATCATATAAATTATACACAATGGTCTATGTTGAACAAAAATCTATATTTCTCTTTATTCCATTAAAAATAATAATTTATCAATTGGAATTGTATTAAACAACAACACTGGATTGGAAATTAATGACTTCGCCCATGTTTAGCAGTAAAATTTCCGCCATAAATAATACAAACTAATAATCTGGCTCGTGCAATTATTATACATATACCTAAGAGGCTAAGACTGTTTTTACGGTAGGTCGTTCTGTCTATTTATAAGTAAGCTTTTAATGTCTTAATCTTATTATATGCTAAGTTGAGTATTGAGATTATGTTGTCATATACTCATATTGTGATGGATGATTATGATATAAATTAATTGATTGCTATAAATTCATTATTTTTATACCAATTAATTACTAAATATTTTATTTTTTCGAGAAATATATAATTATAAGCTGATTGTATAAAATCAGCTTGAATTTATTGAGAAAATATTATACATTTTATCATAGTGGTAGTTAGACATATGCAATATAAGGTTTAAAGTTTTATTCAAACATACAATTCATGTATTTTTTTTTCAATAGTATTAGGTTTGAGTGGTTTGGTGCAAGTTCGATTGACATGCTTCCCTCCACATAATACAAATAAAATGTACTTCATAATATCAATTCACCATTCCAACCCTGTTATGAAAATGCATGTAAAAAATTAACTATACATATAATTTATTTAAAATATAAAGGAAAAATATTTTAATGTTTGAGTACAAAATAAATGCATATGATAATACACATATCACATTCATAAAGCTTAATAAAAATTTAAAACAAGAAACTAACTATCATAAGTTGTTGTTATATTTACGGTTAATGCCTGAAATTTGTTCTTCAACATTATTTTACTTCAATAAAAATTAAAAATGTAATTAAAAAAAAAAATTAAATTAAATTTTCATTGCTGTATTGCAATGTATTATTAAGCGTTTTTTGTATTTATATTCAAAGTTCAGTAATTATTGATTTTATTTAATTTATATTACTGAAATAAAATTACTTAAGTCTTTATACTTACATACCAATCAAAACAAAAATTATATTAGGTATGATTTATACAACTACATGGGCATATAATTACCCGGTTCTCTGGATTTTGAATAACCGCACAAAATTGCAAATTTTAAATTCAAATCCTATAAGGTAAGGTATCTAATTACCAGCTGGATTCAGATTATGTGATGGTTAACTGAGCATAAACATATAACAATGTGTGTCACACATAGCGAACACAATGTCATCATTGTTTAAGAGAAAAATTTAGTAACTAATAAGTGCAATTGATTAAACCTAACAAAATTTCTTAATATAATATTTTGAATCACCTAATCTTATAATAACCAGTTTTTCACACCTAAAAATTCGATAGATGTATTCATAAATACGTTCTTATATAACTTATTTAAAAATGGAAAAAAAATAAATTTGAATTAATTGTTACTCGAATGAAATTATGTAATTAGAATTCATTGTTTTATTGAACACAAAAAAATTTACCTAATTTACAGTAAAATTTTGGTCCTAATAATAATTCTACTTTAAAGTTAAAGTTTCGAAGATTATTTTAGTCATTATATACGACTGTTAATTAATATTCATTGCATTGAAAACAATTGATCACAACAGTTCTACACATTGGAGCACTACTGTTGCCTATATATTACGCCGTGTTTTAGAAAATGTTAATAAGAACTGGACATAATATGTAAGTACTCAGTGAACCGTCTTATTTACTTACATTACAGCATAATAGTAGTGTATTTTTTTACAATACAATTTAAGCCAATGATATATAATAATAAAGTACATTTAATACCTACACAAATATTCAATGATATTCATTTTTATCAAATTATAAATTTCTTAAAATTAAAATATTTATAATAAAATATCCATAGATTTTGTGATATATTTTACCATGTACTCCCTGCCATCCAATTAGTTAGTGATTATTTAGTTTTTTGAAATTCACGTTATAATAATTCTTGATTTAAAAAACTGTTTTAAACTTGAAATATCCTAATTCTACTCTGAAAAAAATCAGCCCTATTAAGAAAAAAAACATCACTGTAAAACAATTCAGAAATTCTCAGATAATTTTTGAACGTTTAGTTTCTAAGTTTTAATGTTTGTTATTTTGTAATTGATAAGTTTTATTTATATTTTGTTTTGAGTGCATAAAGGCATATTAAAGTGAAAAAAAGTTGTTTGTCATCTTTGTATACGTATAATAATTACATTAAATTTACATTTTTAAAAATGAAAAATCATCACGCTTATCATGTTCAATGTTCTACTTTAATGAACTCTGATGCATCAATACATTTTACTGTACAGTTTATATTGTTGTTTTTGCTTTCAAAAATATTTTTTTTAAACAATTTTTGATAAAATAGTTTTGGAGTGTATGATTGTATACAATAGTATAATAATTGTAATATTTTATTGTAATAATTATAAATAATAGTTGAGTTAAATTGTATAAAACAACAGTTCTCAAGATAATAATGATAAAAAAAAATTCATTCTGTAACTTAATAGTTTATTTACCGTCAAATTGATCAACATTTGAATTTCAATAAATACTGAGAAATAGAGGTGAGGACAAAAAGTTGACATTTTACGAGACTTAAAGTTGTAAATATTTGAAATTCTTGATAAAAAAAAAAAGAAGAAAAAGATTGCTTAACATTAAAACAATGTAAATTTAATTTGATTGTAATAATTTAGTAAAGAAAAACTGTTTAAAAATGTGTGTAAAAAAAAAATTATTTGAAAAGGATAGGTACTTACTACATATTTGCTATTTCTGAAGAATAAAGATTATTTTATAATGAGTTATAGTTATAAATGTTATAATGTTATTGCAGTAATAGCGCGTATGACCGTAGTCCTAGTAATTCACACAATGTGGTATTTGTTTTTTTATTTTAAGAGCTTCTAATTTAATATTTGTGTAGCAAAGAAATTTTAATTCAAAGATGTAATTGTTGTTGATAGCTGATTCAAGGTATAAAAAGAATAGAGGTAAGGGGGTTTTTGATTGACAATGAAGAACATTAGTCATGTACCGAGCAAAGAAACCGCAGTTTCGTAATTCTTCTTTGATACATTTGATTGAAGTAGAGGGGTGAAGAATTCTTACAACTACATGATAAGGTTTGTCCTCATGGATTTGATATGCATAAAAGTTAACTTTTTTTTTTTTGAGTTATCTAATTAACGTTATAAACAAATTTGGGTTAACGTAACAAGTTTTAGGCTATTTGACGTAGTTTTGCATGAGAAATCCATTTGAGAAGTATTAAAGCTTTAAATTGTTTTGAAAAATTTTTGTTAGGTAATTGTTTATATTTGATTTTATAAATATGAATGGAGGTGCTTTGATAATAATATCGTTTTCTATTTCTGTATCAATATTGTTTGAATTTTTTGTGGTATCTTCGACGCTTAAAGAACTGTAACGGTTTGGAGTAGAAAATATATTTTGATTGTTCGATATTTTTGGATTTAGTGACCTTCCTGGAGAGTTTATACGCTTTGTAGGTGAAGTGACTAATTGGCAATTAGCATTGTCGTCGGAGTCAGCATGGTTTGAATCCATGCGGTACCTATTGATATATTTTTTTTTTTATTTATAATTTTAATTGTTTGGTACTCTAGCATTAGAATTATGGTCAGTATCTTATCTGTTAGGGCAAAGTTCATCTTTATGTTTGATTGCAGTTGTTTTATTTGATAACGGGTTATTACAGGAATTTGTGGAATGCATTATATAATAATGTTTAACTTATTGTTTCTCCTGTTAAGGGAAAGTCCCTGGGAAGGGAAAGTGTGTGGTTATAATAACAAGAACAACATTTTTTTTTGGAATCGACACGTTTAAAATGTAATTTAAACTTCACTATTTTAGAGTAAATAAATGTAATAGTAAACGGAGCGAAAATTACGCGTGGACAATGGACATATTACAAGTGCGGGACACCGAATCGATCATTTTAAAACATAAATATATAATTTTTTTTAATGCACACGCCATAATATTATTGCATTATGTTTTCATTGTTTATGTTGTGAATAGATTTTATATTATTATATATTATATAAATAAATAACAATTGATCACAAATATTGATCATACCATACAAACATGATATTCGTAAATAAAATAAAATATTTGATTATTTTAATGCTGATTTTTTATATTCTATATAAATTGTATTTTTTAAACAACGTATTAGAATATTCCCATGAACATTGATCACGCATGTTAAATTTTACTAAGTGACTAATACGTGGTTTTTAATATAACGCTTGTTAGATTTTGTTACTTGATGAACCTATTCCATAATTTGATTATTACACTTCTGTGTTCACATTACAGGATTGTTATAATTAAGTTTATTTAAATTATTAAATTATTATCGCTATATTGTAATTTTTTTTAAGGTTTTTAATGTTATATAACATAAAAATATAGTTTAAATAAAAAGGGTTTGAGATTATTGTACTTAAGAGGACGATTATGTTAGGACTTATTTAAAAAAAAAGTAAAATGCAATCTGTTTACTACTGTTAGTGAAGTTTGTTGTATGTATGTATATTGGCTCTAAATTTATCTTGATGTACCTATTTGTTGTTTTTACAAGTTTTCATAAAAATGACAAGATATTAACAACAATTAATGCCGATTTGACATAGGCATTACATATAATGCTAATTCTGAATTTATGTTTCCCATTCTTATTTTATATAAAATACAATTATTTTAATTAAAATTTTAAAACACATTATATACCAAATGAATATAATGAGAAAAGTGAATTTATTATTTATTAACAAATTACGAAATGTATAGATTCATCAATTGCTAATACAGATTCAGTCGAATGACTCGAATGTATCTATTGCATTACTCTATTATGATACCGTGATGAATCGAAATTCACAGAATACCGTTGGATTTTATACATACCGTATGTATAACACATAGTTTAGTAATAAAATCAAATAAATATGTTTCGTTACGAATTTACGATGTGTATATTTTTGTTGCTCGATTACCTTAATTCGTTTTCGAGATATTTTTGTTTTATTTCATACCCTGCACGACGGTGTTTCTGTAGTACTTACGGATCTTTATGTCTAAAATACGATCGATAAAACCAATTGAATGTGGTGAGCAACGCGGGAATGGCAGCACACCATTAGTGGAATGAGAATAAAATCCTATCCGTTTTGGAACGATATGACAATAATATCCACAGTCAATAGTACCCTCGGGGGATATGCGTTCGGTTTTACTTCCAGTATCTAGCATTTACGTGAGGTTTATTCAGATGAAAGAAATACGGTAATTTTAAAATACGCAAATAACAAAATGTAAATTTTATATATAAAAAAAAAAATTATACTATTTGAAAATGATTCGTGTATATACATTATATATATATATATATATACAATATATTTGTATAACTAATCCATGGTTGAATAGCTTTATAAATATTTACTTTTGTTCACAAATGTAATATACGTTTTAGGTAAATATTTATTCTTGGCTTGTTTTTTATAATATTGCCACACAATTTATTTATTCAAGAAAAATATTGTCTTCATAACAAATTAGTATACTATTGTGATAACTAAAATATTTTACATACCTGCATTTAATATAAATATATTAATATTATATTTTAACTTTTATGGATAATATAATATTATTGATTAAAACAAGTACAAATATATAGATACAAAGGTAATATTTTATGTCTATTATAATTAATTTTAAATTGAAAAAATCAGTTATGTACTGAGATCAACATTCTGACCAAAAATCATCAAATTATATTATAATTCTGCTAAATTTTTATAAATTATGAAAAAAACCTTGCGGTTAATATTTAATATTCATATAAATTATTATTGTAAATAACTCTATAATATTGGCCACGGCAGCTTCTAATGTATCTATAAAATTAATAATAATAAAAAAAATATTTTATCAGACCAAAATATACAGTTGAGTAATTTAATGTAACTTTAATTTTAATTTGGAGTAATTTAATTATTTTTATTGCAATAGTGAATAATTTTTCATTTAATTGGATTTATTTTAAGATATTATTTTTTATATGACTTAGTATAAAATATTATGTAATAATATAAAGCTATATTTTGAATAGGTAATATAAAAAAAAAATATATCTTGTATACTCAATCCATTCAATTATTATACTCTTGGTTGTTTTATATTTACATAATAAGTGTTTCTGAATTTTCAATATAATATAAGAATGTAATTTAATATGTTTTAGAATAACATATCAATTATTTTCATAAAAAATAAAATAAAAGTGTAAATATGGATATACATAGGTACTGTAGTGTTTACATAATATTGTACTTTAATATAAAAAATATGTTATGAAAAAACATAGCCATATTATAAATTGTTTTTAATCGGAATATTTGTTGCGTTTCCTTTTAAAATAGCTAAAATAAACTATATTTTTTTATTGCATGTGAAATTCATAATCGTATACAGATAACCAAGATCGATATTATGTATGATTAAGGGGATTGGATACCGTGATTTTCTATCTTCGTCTAACACGTGTGACATAGGATTTTCTACTAATTTTACTTCAATCAGTTTCATTGTTGCATTGATGCAATAAAAATTTTGAAAATGAATATGAATTCAGCATGAACACTACTTGAGATCGGTCGGATTACATTTTTTATTGTTTCCCACAAAATTTCTCAAATTTGATTTAAATTTTTTGAAAAATATTAAATCTTGTAGTAGTTTTTAAAAAATATTATTAAATAAAACTAGAAAAGTGGCCCGACCGATCTCAAGTAGTCTTCACGCTGAATTCAAATTAATTTTCAAAATTTTATTGCATCAATGCAACGATATGAGACTGATTGAAGTAAAATTAGTAGAAAATCCTATGTCGCGCGTGTGTTAGACAAAGACAGAAAATCACGGTATCCAATCCCCTTAAGATGTATAGTTGTGTATAAAATACTTACTTATTAAACGTCTTTTTTTAAACATTTTACCTACATCCAAAATTCCTGATTAAAATAAATATACTGTTTGATATTTCATACTATAATATTATAATATGAACTCTTTTTTACCAAATTTATAATTTCAATGTAACTTTTTTCTTTTATTAAGAAAAACTCAATCGATATAATATGGTTTAAGAAACTATACTAAGAGTATGATAAGTTTATGAGTGAATAGTACGATTTACATGAATTAGATAAAAAAAAGAACCCTCCTAGTGATGATGCTTTTTTTGCTTTGGTATTAATTAAGGATTAGTTTTTTGGATTTTAGAAATCTCTGCGCCATTGAAGCTAACCATGGATTTTCGTGAATTGTCAATGATATTATTTGATATAAGATTTCTAATGAGAGGGTTTTGATAATTGACTGAGTGGGTTTGAAATTGTTTATAGAAAATTGTCACAGCTTTGTGTATGGTGTCAAAATTAAGAATTGAAATTGGAATTTAATGTATGATTGAAGATGTAACAAGGTACATCCGTTATCAGGTAGAATAAAGTTAGTTGAAATACTCGGATTTCTTATGGCACAATGGTTTGACTGCTCCCACATTTAAATGTGAGACCAAAAGGAAATTAAAAATGTTATATAATAATATATGTACTCGTATATAATTTATTTATTTTCAAGATAGTCGTTTGAATTTTTAAAGTTAAGTTCTTGTATGTTTGGTCGATCAAAAGTAATTTTACACCAATGTGGTCAGCCTTAAGTAATTTATCTAATACATTGTAACGGTGCGACCACACATAACGAAAATAGTCCTTTTCAGGACTACCAATCAGGATTCATCATTCACGAAACACACCACAGGGTCAACTTAAGGTCTAAATTATAACCCACAAGGATACCATATGACTATAGCAGCAAGCCAATCAGGTAAGGAAGACATCAACAAAAAGAATAAGACCAATCCCTCAACAATACCTTAAAAACTGTCCAAATACCAAAGCAATCCGTGCTGAAAGTAAACATAGCAGCACACAGTTGCACATCCAAAATTTAGAAGTCGGTACGGAGATTAGTATATATATGTCTGACGTTTTCCACAAGAGGATCATCTTCACTCTCAGTATTCCTTCAACCGTCAAACACTCAAGACTACTGTGAATACCGAAACAGCTTTAGTAAATTTATCATATCAGTCAGTCGAAGCTATTTTATATTATGTTTGTATTACCATTAGTAATTTATATGACTATTAGTATTATAGTAGGTTGTTATATTTTTTTCTGAAAACATAGCATAATACCTACCTAGTATAATATAATATAAAAAATATTTTTTTTCAGTATGAGAATTATGAGAAATCTTGATTTTTTTTTACATTTCTCAGTCCGGTGAAAAATATTTTAATGATTGTTTTGTGTTTAGAAAATACTGATATTTGGTGAAATTATATTATCATTATATTATATTTTATTATATTATATTATCAAAACAACAAAATAAATTAGATCAAAAGCCTGATTTTGAGTTAAAATGTCCATTTTTATCAATTATTAACAAAAGTACTAACTGGATTTTATATTCGGTGATGTACGATTGCGTACGATTGTCCCTTTTAGTAAAACGATTGCGTACGATTTCTCTACCTAGACCTCAAAAACATTACGATTGCGTACGAAAATGAGTGCAACGTTGCCAACATGTACTATATTAAATTAAATTTAAAAAATACTTAAATACTAATATTAAAAAAAATCATTATTATAATATTATAGTCAATTAAAAACAATATAAAATATTTAGGTATATAAAATACACATAAGCAATAATAATACACATAAGCTATTAATTAATAAAATTTAATACGTAAAATCTACGGAATTAATAATAATCTAAATATTTTATGACTTTATTTTTATGTATCAGAATATAAACTTTAAAGATATATTGTACAAGAATACTTCCAAATAAAAATATGATAGGTACCTTTTATTTATTGAAGGTTCTTCAGCCAATATATTAGTTGGAAATATACAATTTGGATGTATATAATTATTTAATACATAGCCTGGAAATAATAGTCTCGGTAACGTTTATGAAATTGTATCAAATGTAAGCAATCGTTTCCTAAAATAAGTTATATTACAAATTTTCACGATTTTGAACAACGGCAACGTTGCATGAAGTTTTGGTAGGTAGAATGTACGCAATCGTAATAATGAAAAAGGTCCATACGCAATCGTATCATACGCAATCGTAACGCACCCTTTATATTCTACCAGAAATCACTATCAAAATTGGAAACCAAAGCATTCTTTTACTTATGATCGTGTTTAAAGGCAATAAAATACAGCATAGGAAAATAAGCTCATTCATTGCACCAGTTTAAAAAAATTATCTCAGTGCAATTTTATTCTTTTATTTGAAAAGAATAATTGTTTTATTTTAAAGTTTATCAAATCCAATGGTGATTGATTTTGTTTCGATGAAAATATTTATAGTAAAAATCAATAATTTTTTTAAAGTGCAGTTGAACATTATTGATTTCAATTATTAATTTTTTCTAATTTGTTATATATACAATGTCTATCGATAATACTCTCACCTAATTTAATTTCCATCGACTATTTATTTCATTCATGTTATTTTTGTTTCTAAAAAATTCTATTGAAAAATAATAAATGTAAAAACAAACAAACTAACTAACCATAGTTTGTCAACAAACAGATCCTGTGGTAGATAAAATCGGAAGCAAACAAAGTGGAATTCTTATGAGCATGCGCTTGAGCCATGAAGAAACAACAGAAATAGCGTATTGCGATATGTAACAATTAATTACGTCGGTGGTGTAAACGAAACTTTGAGATTGACGAATTCCATTAATATTTTTGGGGTAGAAGACTATAGATGATACAGGGAGACATACATTGAGAGATATATACGGATAGCAACATAGGGAGAGTGACAGAGTGAGAAAGATAGGTGGAGAGGGATAGAAGATATAGAGAGAGAATTCGAATGAGTACGGTCTGCTGTAGTATGTCGCCGTGTCGGTGTTGCTACCGTGCGATTTATATTCCGCGTGCCCTTAAAATTTGATTAATGAAACATATTACTCCACCCCTCTTTCGCTTATGGACTTATACATCCCTTGCCCACACCACCACTTCCTTCAAACAGACCACACCTTGGTTAACTCGATCACTATTCTCTCATCTCACATATATTTGAACAATGAATTTCGGCATGTTCTGGGATTACAATGAAGCAAAAATATTAGCGGCAAGACCATATAATGGTGTGTTTAATAGTAAAGATATTTTTCCTAAAGTATCTCAGTTCAGTCGGAGTTTGTCTTTCAAACTAAATCTCATTCCGTTTATACTTTTATAGTGTTTAGTAGATTAGACGGATATAGTTTTTTTCAATTTGGGTATATTTTAGATTCCGAGCGGAGCGATGAATCTATTGATTTTATTATGATGTGTGTTTTTATTATTATTATTTTTTTGTGTCTGTCATTACGTTTTGGGGCAGTAAAAGTGCTTCGATTTTTTACTTCAGTACTTCGTTCGATCGGACGGTGAATCTAATTGGTACTTAGAGGGGGTCAAAAGTAAAAAATTCTCAAAATTTTTCTAAATAATCGTAACAAACAAACTAAAAATTAAGGAAAAAACGGGAAATTTTACGCACGATCAGTTTTCGACAAAATCAATTTGGTTTTTTATGTAACTTTAAAACAAATGACCATAGATTCATAAAATGTCCATCCAATGTTTATATAAGTATGTTCTATTCACCATGTAGTTTTTGAAAAATTTCGACTTAAGTTGAACTATTCATAGGTATTTGCAATTTTCGATCATTCTTAGTTTTTTTAAAATCAATATCGATAAAAATTTATTGTTGGGTAGAACAGCTTGAAAAATTAATGCAAGGCTTCTAACACATTGTCACAATAGCAGTTGAAAAATATTAAAAATACATAGGCATGATTTTTTTTATAAGCATTTAAAGTTAAAATTTTGACTAAATAGGTAAAAATTACGGCAATGTTCAAAATTATCTTAGATAGAAATTCATAAATGTTTTTTTTTTTAGATCTAAGATTTGAAAATTAAATACAAGGCTCCTAACATATTTTTTCAATATCAGTTGAAAAATATCAACTAATATATTATAGTCATTATTTTTTTTTATAAGCATTCGAAGTTTGAAATTTGATAACATACGTAAAAATCACGAAAATTCGCAAATTATTTTAAGTTAGAAATTCATAAAAAAATTTCCTTTTATATCTAAGATTAAAAAATGTTTAATAAACTATATTATATCCTAAACAGATAAACCGTCTCCACTCAGAATCGTTTTCGTATACAATGATATAATATCATTGGATTCAAATTTAATTCCATCCATTACAGTAACCCACTTGTAACTTCCAGTGCATCAGAGTGACATCCATGACTTAACCGCTTTTTTTTTAAATTGAAGTAAATAATTTATATTTTTCAAAAAATTGAGAAAATAAGAAAATATCACAACAAATGATGTTTCATTGCCAACGATCACAACTGAACTGAATTTAGCTTAAAATATTTCAATAAAATGTTCATCAAATATAAAATACTAGAATAAAACTATCATAACTTTAATTATAATGTACATCAATCAATAAAAGTTTACAGTTATTTATAAATGTGTTGGAATCAGTATGAAGTAAAATTAGTAATTACGTAGTTATTGAATTCTAAAATAAATATTTCGTTGATTGACAGTCATCTTACTCTTTAGTTATAAGATTGATGAGATACTTAGGCTTAAAAGCTGTGGTGCTTTTTTGACGAGCATTACTATAAGAAAGTTTGTAGATGGTTGTATAGAATAATGAATAAGTTTACGTTAAAGCTAATGCATTGTGTTTATAGTATACAAATTAATATAGTTCTTATATAGAAAAAAATTGAGACTTGACACATTCAGTAGGCTATATTAAAAGGAATAAGGCTTTGTGAAAAATTTGACCTTGGTAATTTAAGTTATATCTAATTTAAAAACCATCGTCATTTTTGGTATAGAATATTTATTATAATACTATTCAATTCATTCTAAATTAATATAAAAATAGGAATATAAAATAATGCAAGTAGAGTAGATAATATTGCCACAAATATTTAGATATACCAGCATTTTCCGGACGAAGTAGAATCATTTTTGCAATTATTAAATTATTTTTAAACCTCTAAATTTTTAGAATTTTCTTCCATTTACATTAATACATTTTTTATATTATTTCAAAAATCTTTAAAATTTAACACAAGGTTCCTCAATTTATTCACACACAGTAATTTAAAAATCAAATATACGAGGAAGAATTTCGTTTTATATGCATTTAGTGATCAAATATTGACAAAACTCTTAAAATTCACAACAATTTGTTATTTATTTTGTTTTCAATAATTAATATAATCTTTAAACTTTAATTTGTATAGCACCTTAGACCTGCAGAGGTTCCCAAACTTTTTTTCTCGCGGCGCCCTTTTTTGAAATAAGAGGTTTACATGGTGGTGCCCCTCATAAAAAATAATAAAAAATCAGTACAATTTGTGATATATACTATGAAAATACTTATTCAATTGTAATTGTACATATGTTATAAGATATTAGGTACCTATATATTTATTTGTATATTATATTAAATTAATGGGATGAATGATAACATTCTTTATACGATTTTATTATTGGTATTTATAAATAAGAAATGATCATCGATCATGACAGAATTTGGTAATTATATAAACCGTATTAATAATAGAGAAATATATTTCAAATAATATATTCATAGTACTAAAAATAAAGTTTATAATTTAATCATAGAATATTCTTAGAAACAGTTATGACACAGTTGACTTCACAGAATTGTTCGTATGTTACGATTTATCATTGATTTGAAATTTAATACATCCATTACAGTGACTTTTCAACGATAAGATTAACTAGAAACTTAATTAGAACAACTGCCTGATTTTTTTAAAATTCGTTCAGTTGGTACATAATCAGAATAATTTATTAGATGTACTATTTTAGATACTAGTGACCAAAAAAATTACCGAATAAAACAATGAAGCTATATTCTAATATGAGTTAGATGACCGCCAATATATAGGTAATATCAAATTAATTATTGTTACCTACGGCAATAATTCTGATTTAATATTGAAATTAAATTAAATCGAAACTTGAATATGAGTTTTATATTTAAAATGTATGATCAATTATTAGGGTATTATATTATATTAATCAATAGGTAAATAGGAATTGATATTATTTTATGACTTACATTTGCTTAACATTCAAACATATCATTAGATATAGATATCGTGAAGACACAGTGGTGTCTACACAATTACCAGTTAATTATATTATTTTAATATAATAAGTAATATTTTGAAGTAAAAAGTAACTTTTCGTTTTTAACTTGTAAAAGTTAAAAGTTCAATACAAAAATAATAATTTAGTACCCCATTTTTTTATTTAATATTCATAATGTACGCCAAATTACTAATTCACAATCATTAAATTTAATACAAGTATATCGTATACACATAAATTGAGTTATATTATGGTAAAATTGATAAATAAGTATGAGAGCAATAGATTTAGAAACTACACATTATTATTTTTTGATTACTGATTTTAAACGCATGGAAAAAGTTATCTAACCTTTGTTAAATATATCATACAATAAAATAGATCCTTAAAATGATGTGTCCATGGTTGATAATATTTGAAATATAATTTCAGATATGTCATTTTTCTAATCGATTATAAAGTCAAATTGTATCATTTAATCTTTCTATTATTAAGTTGATTTTATCTAAGTTATTTTTTGTATATATAAAATTCAACTTAAAAATAAAACATTTATAATAATAGAGTAAATTAAATTTTTATTTTACTGTTTCTTTTTAAATCTAACTCGACGAGTCTTAGAAATTTGTTAACTTGGACAACTTTGTAAATTTGAAACAAAATCATTTAATTGTAAATCGGGTAGTTTTCCGTATCTAATAATCGAGCAAACTAGTAACTATCCAAAACAATTCTATACTAAATTACAATATTTCCGTGAAAAAAGGCATTACCGGTGCAAGTAGGTATTCGATGCGACCACGTGGAATCTGCCAAGCACTCAATCGAATTGACACCAGACATTTGAAAGCCCCAAGCGCATTTGAACGCTGCTCGTTTGCCGTACGTATCATTGTATTCAACCATGATCAACCTAGAATCGTCAACGCTGATTGGTGGACACTTAACCATGATGCAATCCGGTGGCGAATTCGACCAGTCTCCTGTTGATAAACACAATACAATTATAATTTATAACATCTATTTAATTAGTTTGTTTCAGGTTGTTATTTCTTTATATTTTTAATTTTTAATTTTTTTTTAAAAATTATTAACAATCTATAGAGCATAAAGAGTATACTGAATTAATACATTTTATATTTAATAATTATTTCCAGTATATTAGCATTTATGGGCAGGCAGTCAGCAGTCAGCAGTGTCATCTGAGTAGGTATTTTATTATTTTAGAGTACTTTTTTTTCAATTATTGTTTTTTTTTTTTTCAAATATTTAATGTTCGATCAGTTTGAAAACCAAAAATTAAATTTAAACATATTATTCTAAAGTAAATTTTTTATCCGAATGATTTCTTTTGGAATCCAATTTTTTCACTACACAAAAGAAAATTGTCTGGAATTTACAATTGCCAAAGAATATATGTTAATTATTGTTGCTCTATCTCATTTTATTATTCAGAATCTTATTTTGTCTTTTTTTTACACAGCATTACCAAAAAGATATATCCCATCAGATTTTTATGAGCTGTACACGAATTGCAAATAAAAGGGTGATAAATGTACATTTGAATCCGTCTCATGGTTATAGTTGAAGGGGAACTATATGACGCGAGGGGGCCGCAGGGTAAAAACCACGATTTGATCGACGCGTCTGCAATGCGTTTTATTTTGCCCTGTCAAATTCCAAAGTTTCTACCACCAGCGTGACCCTGCGGGGTTTCTTTTATTCCTCCTTTTATTTTGGGGCAAGATGGTGTGAGCAGCATCCGAGAGAGGGGATAAAGAAGAGAAACCGATAGACGCGCGCTTTTCAGTGGTAACTGCACTCGATCAATCATTCACACGGCCCCAGCAACGCGGCATAAACTCGCTGTAAAGTTAAGTGGATTTGTGTTCGGTATGCCTGTATTATACCATTAAGTACCATTCAATCACCAAGCACACGTGTCGATGCTATTATTAAACCAAACGTTTACCCGAATCCCTTCATCGCACGCTGTGATGGTTTGCTGTCTATCATGGCCCGGCGGTGTTATTGCCATAAATGGTACCCACTCACTCAGTCATATTTTTTACTTCTCTTATCTCTGTCCGTACCTGCCATTTAAATCCATGGACACGTTTTTATTATTATACAACAGTACGATGGTTGCATTGTGATAAATACTGATACAACTAATTTAATTCATAATCTTAACATGATATTATAATACACATGTTATATAATAAATTATACCTACTTTCAAATATATTTCAAATTATAGTTGAATATTCTGTTCTATTTCATTTAATTAAACTTAAACTTGACACTTTTTGCCATCTTGTAATTTCATTAGGTATAGAATGAAATTTTGAGAATTTTAAGAATATTTTGTCTAATTATAAGCTATATAAACCATGATATTTGTTCACACCTTTCTACGTGTTACATCGATATTTATATATAAGTTAATAACAGCTGTATTATTATATTACATATAGCATTAAAAACTATAATATATAAAAATAAATTACTAATAGTAAAATATAATTATATGCATTAAATAAAAAAATACTTTTAAAAACTAAGGCTGGTAGTATGATGATTCTACTCAAATTTGTTCGCCATGAGACATATATTATTGAATTTAAATTTTACAATATACAGTCGCTACCATCTAGTAGTTATTTATTCAATTACGTAGAATTATTGACAGTGGCTATGAAAATGCCACACAGCTACTTTTTATGTTTTTTTTAAAAAAATTATATATTTTGTATAAAAAATAAATTAATTTATAAAAAAAATTAGTTTGACTATATTATAATATATGTATACAATAAATTAGTTTTTAGCGGAAGATCAACAAAAAACTGATCTCAATATTTATCAAACTATGTATTTGTATAATAATATAATATATTTTATGTAAAAATTCGTACCCTAATTTATTAAAAAATAATTTTCGTAAAACAATTATATTAAATTTAAATAAGATATTGATTCTATTTAATTTATTTTCATAGTTCACATACTAAAAATTTGAATAACTAACGAATTCCAGAAATTAAGTAAATTTAATTTAACTTTACCAATACCTAGGTATTACTTTAGGTATTACTTGTAGTTTTATGCATGAAAATTTGAAAAATACCTACATATTTAACATTTTAATAATGTTCATGAGAAAACAATAAGGAGGATCATATTGTACAACTGTACTGTATTCAACATTTCAATTAATTGATTAATTTTGCAGATTCTACATATATCTGAATTTAGCACTGTACATCTTTTGTTAAAAAAGTAATTACGAACATAAATGCATAATAACATGGTTCCATTATCTATATTATAGTTACACCAGTTAAAGAAATTATAAGTAACTGTCATAAACACTGTTCTATGTAAATTTAATATTCATCTAATTAAAAATAATTTTACACAGTTGTAGAAAACACAAGATATTATAGTTTATTCATTTTTTTCTTCAAAAATATAAACTTACTATTGTTAAAGATAAAATTTAAAACGACACCAATAATAAAAATTAATTTTTTAAAAATCTTTTTTTTATAGAAAAAAAAATATTTTTCTTATATAAGGAATTAATAGGTAAGTTGTAATAACAATTCAACAATTGATTTGTTTTTGAATACAGTATATGATTTTTAACAGCTTTTAAGCAATAAAATAAAATGCAACATATTATTGTATTAAGCTTAATCATAATTTAAAGAAAAATAGTTAAGTTGCATTGATTGTAATGAAAATCATTCATGAGAGTATTGTAAAGACAATAATATTTAAACTTCAGCTAGAATGCTAAATAAAGCTCTTGATTTCAAAACGTAATGTATTATTTAATTAATAATCAATTGATTTTGTAATAATACAACGGTATGTAATTAATTAAATGCATATAGTCTAATATATAAATAACTTGATTATTATATTTATTAAATGTTGTATAACACTATTTTAGAGCTTCCATTAATTGTATCATAGTTATACAAATGATTGCATGTGTAGTACAAGGAAATTTTATAAGGTAATTAAAGTTTAGTTATGCAACTAATAATCAATTATACATATTTTCTGCATTCAAAATGTAGAAGCAATAAGTTTGTTTATAACGTTTCTATAACATTAACGAAGTAGATACCTGAATATTGTTAGTTAATGATTAATTTTTTTTTAGTTTCCAGAAAAAATCCGTAGTGTTGTCAAACATATTAAACTCGTGCTCGTACGGCCGGCTGAACGATTTCAATGTGTCTAATTATTATCATATTTTATACCTTCAAAACTAGAACAAATATTAAAAATCAGAAAATTAAGGAAAATAAAATTTTGAAACGTCAATATTTTCAGAAAAATAAACACTATAAAATGGCTATCTTTAATTATTTGGAAATAATTAAATAAAAAAATAAAAAAATATGTTTTATAATTTTTTTACCAAAACATTGAAATAAATTAAAAAATGAAATAATCGTAGTTCTCATCTCTGTGAGTCTTACAACAAAGCCAAAATTTTTATATCTCCATTATTTCGTGAGATATCGCAATGGGTAAATCCACGAGGGATTCACACCTTGTAGATTGATGTTGAATATTAATTATTATATCGTATGTTTGGTTCTTTTAGTTTATAAATAAATAGCCCCAGATAATATAACGTTACTCAAACGAGTAGCACTGATGCAGATTAATTTTAAATTGACAGTGTTATGTATGTACTAATCATAGAATGCACATAATATATTATTATTAGCAGCTTACGTTCTATAATATAACACCGTCTTTACGTATTTTCTACATGTACGAATGCAATACTGTTTAATAATATACAATTTCATCGCCAATTGGTAGTGCATTGTAGTAAACTTTATAATCGTACAAGTTCTGTAATTTTCAAGTAAGTTTTAGGCTAGAAATTCAGCCACGTCGTAAAACCATAAAATCAGGTATATTATAGTCATTATCACCGAGGCGATGACTTCGTTAGAGGTACTTCGCAAACGTGGTTTTGACTAAATAACAAACACTTCCTATATTATGTATATTGTATAATAATGTAATATAATAAAACATAAGTTTATGTTTATGAGAGGAGTTAATTAATGCGTTTGGTTAATCATATAACTTATATATTATGATAAAAAACACATAGATATTTATTTAAAATGATCTAATTATTAAAATTGTACTTTTTTTTTTATAAAGGACTAGAGTGTTTGAACATTTTGTTTATAACATTTTTCGAATGATGGTAAGTTGTTTTATTGTAATTTGATTAGGTTTATCAGTGTTAGCCACGAACTTAAATATTTAGTATACAACCAATATTTAATTTTTGTTTTCATGAATGAACGATTCATATATTATTTTTACGAATAAGTCGTTCGGAGAAGTGTTGAAAATCGAGAGGTAAATAAATGTTAAAGATAAGTCGTGTGGTTAAATGTGTGTATATATATATAAATATACAAATACATATATATATATATATATATCACCAATACGATGTGGTTTTCAGTTGAATCATGTCAACCATTATTTAAATATTATTATGAATTTACTGATGATATATATTATTACCTACACTATTCAGTGGCAGATATTAAATTTACTTGACTATCGAGGATTACAGTTGTTCAGGTCATTGAAGGCATTCATTATAACTAAAATGTTTTTTAAATATTATTATACAAAACAATGCTTGATTTACAGTTTTTATTGTATAGATACCTATAACTGTAAACAAAAATTTAAAACAAAAACTCAACTTCAAGGGATGTGGGATTATTCACTTATCCCCTCTCAAATACTTACGACACTGATGTTGTACGTATTAGGTCTATCGTCACACATACCCAGAACTAACAAAAACGCACATAACACACAAGTGTGTGAGTGTGTGTGTGTGTGTGTGTGTGTGTGTGTGTGTGTGTGTGTGTGTGTGTGTGTGTGTGTGTGTGTGTGTGTGGACCCGCGCTCGCACCATACGCGAGCACAAATTCGTTGTAAGGTATGCAAAACACGGAAAACCCATAACGGTAGTGGCGGGTCTGGTAAAGGAGCAGCCAGCGGCAGCAGAAATAGACCTAGTAGAGCGTTGTGCACGATTTATACATACAAACACGTCGACATCGCGTACCATGTAATATACTAATATATGTAAACATAATATAATAATGTGCGTGTGTTGGTCGCTTTAATAATAATAATAATAATATTTTATCACACACCTCCTCATCCGCATTATAACAATATTATAAGCAAAATCATTACCATACGAAATGGTCGACCGTAATCGTCATCGCAAGTCGAGCAACAGAATACTTGGAGGGTATTCGGTCGATCGTCCGGTCCGTGGGGTGCATAATATAATATGTATTACAGTATATGATGCCATTACCTATAACTAGTAGATAGCCATGGTGTACCTATACGACAATCATAGATGACATTGCAATATTGCATAAAACCAGTGGATTACGCTGCAGGGTTTGGAAAATCGGAGAGGTTAAATTACATTTTATTTACGGTATTATATATCACTTATAATATAATAAGAGTATAGTTAAGAAGGTACCATCTTTATGACTTTATGTAATTATAGAACATACATTTATATACACAACTGAAATAAAAAATGTTATTTACAATCACTCTAATCTTACCGAATATTCTTGCATCAATTATTATGGACAATTTTATTGACTGACTGATTAATTTGATCGATGGTAAATTATATACTTTTTAAGTAACATAATATATCCAAGCCAGGTAATGGATTCTTTCATTTCTTATAGTACAACAATAAATTTTTAATATTTATGACCAAAACCTTGGAAAATAAATTGAAAACAATAATGAATAATCAACACAAAATTAAAATTTAATTTATTTATTTATATGGCTTAGATAGTCTTCTTTGTATACATTTTAACAACGAATAAATAATTGTTTTATTTAAAATTGTACATACTATTTTAATTACAAATTTATTTTGTATAAACAATTTAATTTTAAAATCAGGTCCCTCAGGTTCGGGTATACTCAACACAAATACTGATTATGTATACGAGATAATATATCAAACAATATTTTTTTATTTTAATTTTAATTTTAAATGAGCCTCAACAACAAAGGTTATTGGACTTTAACATTAATATTTTTTTACACAAGAATGAATCATTAACAATAATGTATACAAAACAAAGGTAATAGTATGAACAAAAAAGGATTGAGATATATCTAGGTTAAATAATTTGATATAGTTTAGTTTGTTTTAAATAACTGATTAATTTTTCAATGTTGCTTGGCTGGGGACTTAAAGCTTCTTCCAGATTGTCTTCTATGTTGAGCTTGGTTCTGATGTCGGTGAATTTACGGCAGTGGCATATTAGATGTTCAACCGTGGAAGTTTCACCGCAAGTTTGACATTGGTCAGGTTCTGATCTGTTCATAAGGTGTTTATGGGTCACCCATGTGTGACCTATCCGTAATCTGTTTAAAATTACTTCCCGGCGTCTTGGTAATGAGAAGAATGGCCATGGAGAAACTGTAGATTTTATTTTATTTAGCTTGGTGTGAAGTGATGACCACGAGATCTGCCATGCATTGAGTTAAAATGTGTTTGTCGATGACGGATTTTAGATCGTGAAGAGTATAGGTGTGAATTTTGTAAGAGAGATGGGAGGAGATGGCTTCTTTGGCATACGTATCAGCCAATTCATTTCCCCGGATTCCGACGTGGCTGGGTATCCAGCAGAGAATGATGATCTGTGCATTGGTTTTGAGACGGTGAATCTGATTGTGGATTTTTCTAGATGTGCTGTTGGGTTGGTGTAGATTTAGAATACCGGTTAATGTGCTGAGAGAGTCGCTAAAGATTATGGCTTTGTTTATTCTATTTTCATATATAATGTCGAGAGCTTGGGAGATCGCAGTGGCTTCGGCTGTAAAGACTGAGCAGAAATCTGGTGGCTTGAACATTTGTTTTATTTCGTTGTATACCTACCACTGCGGCTCCCACACCCAAGTTTGTTTAGAGCCGTCAGTGAAAAACTTAGTATACTCTTGGTGGTTGTCCGAGAATGAGTAAAATTATTTCCTGTATACACTGGGCAAAGTATCCGCTTTGGGGAATAGGGATAATGTGCTGTTTATATTGATATCCATAATCCATGGAGGAGTGTAGGGACATTCATGTCTGATAATTCCGGAAAGATCGATATTTGTGCAAACAATATTAGTATATAAGTACATTCATAAACTTATTAATTACTAAATGCGCATTTTATTTAAAATGTATTAATACATAGTTACCAACTCATAGTTGTAATGTAGAAGTATCTACAAGACATTGCATGTTATATTTTAGAGCCGGGGTCTTCAACCCGCGACCCGCCCTGTCATAATATGCGGCCCGCGATAAGATTATACATTTAGCATGTACATTTTCTAGTTCAATAAAATTATAACAGTTAAGGTATTACTATTGGAAATATGCGATATAAAAAATTTGTAATTAAAAAAAATATTTATCTATATATGTTTTAATAATAATAATAATTTGTAATTTTAAATGTACCTGCTACCTAATTTTAAAAATTGTAATAATAAAACTGAATTTTTATATAAAATACATGTTTTTACTACGAATGTGGCCCGCAGGATTAAAAAAATAACAATATGTGGCCCGCTGCATAAAAAGCTTGAAGACCCCTGATCTATAGCAAAGTGACCAAAAATAATAATATATACATATTTATGCTGAGAATTATTATATTCAAGTATAGCCAAAACATTATTGGTAGGTACCAATCATTTTTAATAGCGATGTGTTTGAGATTTGTACCTTTCTCACAATAATTCCCTTTAGTGGCCAATAGTTTATGAAAAAAATCAAACTAAATTTATAGACAACTTTTAATAGCTAAATCCATATATGATAATTTACCGAAATATTTAATACCTAAAAAAGGGTTTTTGGGGAATTTGTGGATTAACTTTTCCGCGCTTATCTCTTGAAGGCAAACGCTCATAGGAATATAAGATATGACGTTTTAGGAATCGACTATATTATGTTTGCTTTAAATTAATTTATACATCCTCAAATTAACTCAAAATCAATATACCTCAATATGAGTAGGTATCTACCTGCATTATACTATACATAATACATAATACAGTATATACATATTCATAGACATAAAACTATATTACCTATATATTGTGCTGTGTGTGTTATAGTGTCCAAATGTCCCATCACTATCGGAGTTAAATACCTCACAAATCTAAAAGATTAGGTGCATGCAATAGCGACTGGCTCATTTTCTCGCATAGTACTTTTTTTTAGTTCTGAAATAACGGTATTGCGTTGGCGTAACTCGTATAAGTATCAACACACCGAATTCTATAGCCGTCGTCAATTGCGATTTCTTAACGAAACGATGATAAAACGTACATTTATAGAGCGTTTCGCTTGTACGGTTTAAGGCCACATATTTGAGTTAAGGTATGAGCCAAGTGAGAATTTACTATTTAGCTCTACAATACAATGCGACTTTTTTCCCATAACGTTTGTACCCATTTCGTCTGAGTAGTAGTAATAGTATTAGAAAATAGAAATAATAGTAGTAGTAGTAGTAGTAGTAGTTCAGTACCTTGTTAGATCAGAAAGTGAATCTAGTTGGTACTTTAAAGGAAAAAATGTAAAAATTCTCATTATTTATAAATAATCAGGATAAACAAACTAAAAATTAAGGAAAAAACAGAAGTTTTTACGCACAATCAGTTTTCGATAAAATTGATTTTAGTTTTGATATAACTTTAAAACAAATGACTATAGATTCAAGAAATTTTCACCGAATGTTTATATAAGTAAAACTTCGTCGTAAGTTGAACTATTTCTAAGCATATGCAATTTTCGATCATTATTAGTTTGTTTTAAATTAATATCGATACAAATTTATTTGTGCGGCAGAAAAGCTTGAAAATTTAATACAAGATTCCTAACATATTATTTACAATATCAGTTGAAAAATAAAATAAATTCATGGTCAAAATTTTTTTATAAGCATTCAAACTTTGATTTTTAACTAAATACGTAAAAACCACAAAAATCACAAATTATTTTAAGCTAGAAATTCATAAAAAAATTCCTTTTTAAATCTAAGATTTTGAAATTTAATACAAGATTCTTTACAAGTTTATCAATCTTTATCACAAAAAAAATATCCACCAGAAACTCAAATTTTAATGAGCGTTAGAAATTTAAATTTTTACAACATTGGATTTTCACTGGTGAAATTTTATTATGGTGTAACTCTAAAAAAAATGACCGCAGATACTTGAAATTTGTACTAAATCTTTATATAGACATTTTCTATATTTGATAAAATTTTCAAAATATTTTGATTTGTTTTGAGATGTTTACTGACTTTTTAATTTTTTTTTTCTATAAATATCGAGAAAAATGTTGTTACAATAGCAGTTGAAAAATATTAAAAATACATAAGCATGATTTTTTTTATAAGCATTTAAAGTTCAAATTTTGACTAAATATGTAAAAATTACGGCAATGTTCAAATTATCTTAGATAGAAATTCATAAAAGTTTTTCTTTTTAAATTTAAGATTTTAAAATTTAATGCAAGGCTCATAACATATTTTTACAATAGCAATTGAAAAATATCAACTAATATATAGTCATTATTTTTTTTTATAAGCTTTCAAAGTTTGAAGTTCGACAACATACGTAAAAATCACGAAAATTCACAAATTATTTAAGCTAGAAATTCATAAAAAATGTTCTTTTTAAATCTAAGATTAAAAAATGTTTAATAATCTATAATATATCCTAGACAGATAAACCGTCTCCGCTCAGAATCGTTTTTCGTATACGATGATATAATATTATTGGCTTCAAATTGAATTCCATCCATTACAGTAACCCACTTGTAACCTACTGTACAGCAGAGCGACATCCACGACTTACCCTCTTTTTTTTCATTGTATTATTTGTATTTCATTAACTTCAAACTTTATTTCGATTTATTTTAGTATCATTGATCTTATATTTGATTCGTGTAATTACAACTATAAAGTCAAAAAATTTTTTTCATATTTATCTAAAATATTACGATAATATTATAACTGATTGTTTTTAGGATTAATACTACTTATTTTAATAAAAGTGACTTGGTATTTATTCCAATATTATCCTGTTTTATTTCTATTTTATTTTATTCTGATCAATATTGAAGAATCCATGTTTTCTTTTTTTATCAAAATACTCCTTTTGAGATAGTTAATGTACTTAAAAGTTACTGTCTAAACAAATACCTATACTTGATATTTTTGAAAATTGCGATTCCTTAGTTGCTTTATTTAAAACAAAGCTTTAGGTTTTATCTTAAGTAAAATCTGATAAATTTAAAAATGATTTTCTGTGAGTTACTGTCATTTTGAAACTGAACAAGGCACACGCTAAATATTTTATAAGATAGTTGATTAATTGTAGTTAGTGCGAAATAAGATTGAATATTTACTATTTTTATTTTTACTTTAAAGAATTTCGACAATGGCCCATGCCCATTGGGTTTACAAATGGTTTAATTACATGTATTGTGTCTTATTCTAGTGGTTCTAAGAATTTTTTAAATATTGGTTAGGAGTTTGGTGGCTTTAATGAATTTAATGATGTTGGATATTGACTGAAAATGATTGTGAAGTATTTTAGGTAATGATTCGTGCAAGTTGGAGATTGTTTTGATGTTGTGGTGTATTTGGCATTCAGTGAGAATATGATTGATAGTGGGTTACTACAAAATGTATATATTCAGGATTCTTCTTAGGCCATTAAAAACCCGTGGAAGATTTGAGTGTATCCGATTTTGAATTTTGCTAAATAATAATATTTTATATTATATTATATATTAATAGTTATATCTTACAATAATCTGTGACTTTTATGACATAATAGAATTTAAAGAAGTAATACTCATATATAATATGCATACAACATGGCATAATTATTTTGATTTTTATATTGATACTTACTGACATCAACATGACTTAATAAAATAAGTTAACCCAATAAGAAATTTAAAAATGTCAATAACACAACTTTTTATATTTTATTAATTTTAACCTAAATGATAAATTAGTTTTAGTATATATCTTTAAAATAAAAACAACTAAAGCACATAATATTATATGTATACATTGCTAATTTTTTTTTTTTTTATGTAGGATAAAGTTATGTTAATTTATCGTGTCTTTTTAATCTTCAGGAAAAAAAATCTTTTATGGGGTTTGAGAAGATTTATTTTATATGACACGTATCGTATAACACGCATAGAGGGGAGAAAGAGAAATACAGAAAACTTTAATTGCGAGGGTCGCATAAGAGTTTAATTAAAATTCCACTGAGTACTGCTTGAGATGTGCTTTCCTATTATTATTTGCTTTTGGATACGACCTCACTTTTTCCTTTGTTGGTATTATTATACTTTTTTTTATTTGCTTATTCAATAATCGCTACACATTTTTATTAAAAATAAGTCATATTTCAGTACAATAACAAATATATGGAAACTGTATGAATACTTAATAAGAAATACTATTATCATAAGATGATGCATTGCTCTTGAGCTATTCAAATTAAGTAAATAGATTTCACAAGCATATTACCAGATAAATGCATTATTATTATTTTTGTTAAACCATCATGGTACCTATTTTAAATGCATCATTTTACATTTTATTTATATATATGAAACTAAAAATATAAATCAATATAATTGAAGTTATAAATACCTATATAACATATTTATAAATATTAAAAATATATTTTTTAATTTCATTCCAATTTAATAATGTAAATAAATTAACTCTTGAACCATGTTTAATGATACTTATTGAATTATGTATTCAATTAAGTAGAAAAATCTACAATCAGCAAACTCAGATCAGAACAACAATACCTATGTGATTTAAAGTATTATTAATACATTTCTAACATACTCTAGTTTAATGACTTAATTATAAATTATTTATTAAAATTTTAAAATTATACCTACTCTCACAATTTATAGTAATTATTAAAACGATAACAATTTCCGAATTTTATTAAATTCATAAAAAAATTGGTGTTATCCTTTATTTTTCATATGAAATGTAGTTTATTCATAGTAACTAAAATAACAAACAAGAATAATTTATTAATTTCTATTGCCATTAAACACAACAGTTACCAACTTATTTTGATTTGCTAATTGTTGTTAAAGATATATAAATTATATAGTTTCACCACTTCCACCCAGTACCAAGTTTTCAGAAGTTATGAGGCAAATGCACAAATTTATATGTTCAGTCTTAAATGTAACATCACAAGTTACGAATTGAATTCAGATGATCAGATAATTGATATAGGTTAATGTATTTCATTTATTTTACTGAACACATATGTGTAAGAAGATTTAATCAAGTACTTATTCAAATTCTGCCTGCTTTGTAGAATTAAAGCTCCATGGATGGTCAAGTGTAATAGTTAATTCTTTATAGGTAATATAATATATATGATATCACTCTTAATTGTCTTTCATGTGAATTACTAAAGTGGTCCTAATCAACAAACCCATCCTTATTTTACCCTTGCAATTTATTCAAAGTTTTGGTGGGCGTTATCTTGTGTTTGACTTGGGACAGAAATACAGCATAATAACAAACAAGTTTTACTCGACCGTCGTGTTTGTGGCTAAATGTTAATCGGGAGTAGGTATACAAAGTATATAATAGGTAGGTAACTATCTTATTTCTTAGGATTTTACCAGATAGTTTTGTAATTTAAATTAGGTTTATTTTTCATTTAAAAACTATTTGATATTTATATAAATGTTGCTATATACTCCAATATGTTTCAAACAAAATACAAGCACAAAATAGTATAGAATTTTGGTCAATAATGTGATTTATACTAACTTAGTTACCTAATAAAGTATTTTAGAAATAAGTACCTTGTTCAGTTAAGTAATATATTTTTTTCAGTTATTTTAATGATTAATAATTTTTGTTAAAATTATTACTTAACAAATTTAAGTAGGTAAAGTATGTCAGGAGGTACCGATAACAATTTTGATATCAATGGTAATTGCATTTTGATATAGCATAGAAAACGCACGGGAACTAAATGGTGTGGTGTATAATTTAAACCTCTTCCCTCACATTAATGTTTCAACTATTCAAGTACCACTCTGATCAGAATCTAAAAATAGAATGAAGATTGAAGGCATAATGAGGCTGACATTGAAATGTAATATGGATTACAATTATATTATAACTAGGCAACAACTGTTATAATTTAATTTGAAAATTTGTAGTTATATTATAAAATGTATAAATATAGATAGTTTTATAAATTGTATAGTATTGTGGTTAACCCATTTAAAATAATATTTTATCTTTCAAAAATATTCAAAATATTTCGGTCATTAAAAATGATTTTTTAATTAATCCTAAGTGGATTTTAGTAATTCATTGTGGTTTAAATTTTAAACGAAAAGTTTTACTCACAATTGTACTATAATATATATAGTGTGGAAACTGAAAATAGTGAAAACCAGTGGTGAATTTACTAATATGTTTCGAAACAATAATGGTAACTTAATAGTTGTTTACAAGTTTATCACTATGATTTCTAATTACATTCAAAACTTTTCAATAACGTCCCTACTGTTTATAATAAGTATAATAACATATGGTACAATAATTGTGCAAGACGTGTATCTATTTTTAGTTTCTATAAATTTGAATTGTTAATATATTAAAACTTTGGTCAAACATTTCGACAATCTTAACAAAACTTTGTCATCGAAATTTAAATGTATACAAATAAATAACAATTCTGGTTTGTGTGTGTTATATAATTATTTTTTGTATACCTATGTATGAAGTATTTGAATAGTTGGTAACTAATAAATTATAATTAATATTATTTATGCAATTATTATAAAAATATTTACTTTAAAATGGGCTGTAAATGACTAAAAACCTGTAAAAATGTCTTCTCCAGCCAAGACTAATTTGTTTATAATTGAGTTTCAGAATTTTCAAATGAATTCCCTGGCTGTTATACAAATAATATATGTTAGATTGTAGGTAGCTAAATATCGTTTTGATAAATTGTTAGAGCATTATTAAATTTAATTTCACTTTATTTTCATCTGTAGAGATATTTAAAATTGTACACTGTCACCTTTACTTAAAAACAACACAATTTCTCAAATATTGTAGAATATTGTGGAATATTTGGAGAAAAACAGAAAACATAGAGTTTGAGAATATGCGTGAAATTGGCCACGAATCTTAGTTATCTTTTTTTTTTGTACTGGGAAATAATTTATTGATAATTCTGAAAAACAAACGGTAAATATTAACAATATGTTCGTTTCATTTTTAAATCCATTGCCTTTGCACAAAGTTTCCCCTCTTTAACTTATTTGTTTTATTACATCAGTCAATGATTTACTAACTTATTAATTTATTTGCAAATTGTAGAAGCTAATTGCTAATTTTCAAATATTATCAAATTATTTTCAAAATAACTACATGAGTGTCAAATAAACTGATCTGGGATAGAGGTAATAACAATTACACATCTTCATGTAGGTAAACTTATAATGGACGCTTTAGATACCCGTACATTTTGAGTCATTCTCATTTTCATTAAACCTATCTATATTTTTGCTATCCATTTAATTTTCTAAGTTGGTAGTTTCATCGACAATTGTATGCTTCTCAATATATTAAATCACATCCTCTTTAACGATAATCTTAAAATAATGAAATTATTAATTATTACAACATTTACAACTCATTAATTTGATTATTTCAATATTTTCTCTTAATTTTTATAGTAAAAATATCGTTAATTCTATAGATTTAACTGTTTAATACATAATTAAGCATGTTTAACAAATTAACAATGTAAGACAATATTCTATTTTCCAAATCTATAAGTATTGTACACAGTAATATTGTATTTAATTGTTGTATATTTAATATCTATTGAGTAATTTGTTCATACTTTCATAATATATATTTTATACATTTTGTCTTTAAATATAAAAACTTTATTACTTAAGATATAAATTACTTTTTCGTAAATAAAAGATTAAAAAGAAGACGGGAATAGGTAACCAATCTCCTGTCTTATAGGTATGGTGTTGAATGTACTTCATCATAAGTTGCAAAACACTATAATGTATGAATTAATTTGAATTTAATGATAATTCACTGCATATTGCATTTTAAATACGATTTTGATTGAAAACCATCTGTCAGTCAATAATTATTATTCTAGTATTATATTTTATGATATACTTATTAGTACAACTATATTATAGTATAGTTTATTTTACTATTGTAGTAATATCTACCATAAATATTGAAATTTATTTTTTCCAAAAACATTGCATTTATTATAATAGAATATTATACCTTTACCAAATATTATTGCCAATATTTTTTTATCGCAATATAGAAAATGTCTGATAAAAATGTTGTGTGAATTTCAGGTATCTTTGATTATTTTTTTTTCAAATTACAATCGTATAAAAAAATCAACTTTGAATAAATTTACGTTTTCTTTATTTTGTTTTTTCATTTGTATCATTCTTATTATTCTACAATTCTACTTTTTTACTACAGACATTCATCTACAATATATTGCAACATGCAGAAAAGTGATATTCAACAAAACAAATTTAATATTAAATATATTTTATGCATATAAATCTTTAGAATTTCGAAGATCTGAATTCAAAAATATTTCAAACAAATATCAGGTACCTATGTATAATTACAACTTATATTATTTTGGAAGATGAAATAGTGTAATGAAACTTCAATATTGCTTGATTTAAGCTATAATACTATAACTGTTGTTGTTGATCTGCATAATATATTTTAGAATTCTTGATCAAAGTTCAAATAATATTAGGTAGGTAGTCAAATGCTTATATGAGAAGATTTGCCTGGTATATTATTGTGTCAATAAGTATTTTCTTTTATTAAGATAGTAATAATAAACATTTGAATGCATAATTATTAAACTTATGAATTATTAACAACAAAATATGTTAATATCAATATAAAGTATTAACAATAGTTGATTCAAAAGGGTTATATTAACAAAGTTTAAAACATAAACAATTTCAAACGAGTTATCCAATAGTTATAACTTTATTAGGTATTTTAAGTTAAGAAGAGCGGAGACTCAGTAGCGTAGTGGAGTGTCACAGGGTTATTACCCCACAAAATGTTGGTCTACATTTAGTAGTGGTCTACTCGTTTAAACTTTAAATAATTATAACCAATTAACTAACTTAACCCTTACTACGTTTTAGGGTGGCCCTGATCTTGATAGCACTTATTACTGTTATTAGTACTTACTAATATTAGATTCGTATTTTCAGTTCAAAAATTGGATATCAATCAAGTTAATTTAGATTAAGCATTCTCAATAAAATAACAATTTATACAAAATATTTCTAAACTTCAAAAATATATTCTTAGTTTATTAATAAAACATAAATATACTACCTACATTATATTATATCATATTGAGTTCATTAAATTTTGTTGAGCAATAATGATTTATTGATTAATTTAATTATAGATTGATAAATTATTTATATGTATTCTATTTCAAATAAAATATAGGATAAAATTGAAAATTATAGATTTTTTATAATATTATATTAATAATATAATATAATATAAAAATAATATAATATAATAATAATAATATAATATAATATTATTTATTTTTTTACGGTTTTTCAAATTTTCCACAATTCCATAAAGCTTGAAAATCATATTTTATATTTAGGGTTTCCACATTATTTATAATAATACTTTTTCACTAATCTACTTTCCGATACCTATTTAGGAGGAGAGGGGGTTGATAGGTGTATATATGAAAAAATAATACATCACAGGAATAATTCTCAGGTCTTGTGGAATTGTTGGATTTTGATAACTATTTTTTTTTATCTGAAAATATAAGACTTCTTATAGACCGAATTGAACCTCGATTTACTATTTTATTTGAATAAAATATTTATAGTATAATTTTTAAAAAAATTTGGTTTAAATTTAATATTTTTGAAGACATTTTATAAAGTTTGATATTAAAATATTGAAAAATGGATATTAATGAAGCTTATAAAATTTTATCCTCAATTAGTTTTTTATATATATTTATTTCTCAAAGAAACAAAAATATAAAATTTCAGTTTTTTTCAGATCATTTATAAATGAAACATAGTAGATATAATAAAAATTCAAAAAAAAAAAAAAAAATGAAATTACAAAACTCCATGATAAATGTAAAAAAAGATTTAATTGGTAAAGAAGAAAAAAGTTTAAATTTTAAATTTTTTACTCATTACGGTGTTTAATTATTTTTATTTATTACAAGAACTTGAATACAATTAAAATTTAATTTTGAAAATGTGAAACTTGACGTAAACATTAAAACATTGTCATTAATTGTTTGCAAAACATTTTTAATCGGATAGGTATAATCATTATTAAATTCTTAATGTGATTTTGAAATTAGGAGGGATTAAAACAAGAAAGTTAGTGTTTTATAATCACATCGTACCTATGTCGTTAATTAGAATATCAAATTGAATCATTTACATAACTGCTCATACTTATTAATAGTTTCAATATTGCATAGATAATAAAGGTTGTTAATTTCAAGATAATATTTTTGATATCATGTAAGTATACATTTTAAACACATTATTATCAAATTTACAACATTATTTCTCCATATTATAATATTGAAAAAATCAATAAGTAAGTAAGTAGTATGTAAATTAATCAATTAAATACCTCGTGAAATAAATTAAATTTGAATCAAATTTTCAAAGATTTTGTATATCTTGGGACACAATGAATCCGCCGTTTCGAAAGAATATTATATGCGTTATATGATTCATTATAACAAAATATATTAATAATATTATATACTCAACACCAGGAATACAATCATTATGGTATCTAAACGTGTGGTACATTAATATGTGCAACTACTGTGTTTAAGTTTGTCATGTCCTGGGTGTTATCAATGGATAACTTCCCAATCTTAATATTCGCCATCATTTTATATTCTCTTCTTTTTTTTTATCAAATCTAATTATTGTACAAATATTTATATAGATTGTAGATGTATTTAAAAAAAAAAAGTTTGTCATTTCATCATGGTGTATCGTTGTACAGCGGGAGCTAAGTCATATCGTTATGTAAATTGGAAATAATATTTTACTGAATAAAATCTAACTATATGTACAATACGAAAAAAAGTGTAAGAAAAAAAAATGTGCATGATTTGTAGATATTTATTGTACGCAGTTGCGTATGTTACATTGTTACTTCGGTAGACCATGTCATTCGGGACATCGTCGCGTTGCAATGAGAACTCAGCAATCACAATAACAACTCACGAACGGCTGGTCACCGTAGAGACTACAAAGTTTGCAAGCTGCAGTTGTATAATGCTTTTATGTACTCGTATAATATACAAAGGCAACCACTCCACCATTTGGTATTTAAACGTTATGCGGTGTTTCTCGGGCTGAACCGGGAATCGATTCCGTTTCGAACCAATAAATATTAACGGCTATCTTAAAGCGTTATTATATATACACACCCTAAAGTTAACCTATTTCACCCGGTCCCTTACATATCTCAATACCACATCAACCCTAGCTGTATGTTCAAGCTACAGTTGTAGTATAGCGCATAAGCAGCAGCCGTTCCGGTTATTCAATCTCGTTTATCCACCCCTGCACCAACATCTCACCATATTATAATGGTCGAATTCAATTGTAATAATAATTATTGTTATTATGCGAACGTCTCGCGTAATTGTAAATGTTATTTATATAGGCCCAACCAACAATGGCGTTTAAATAACAATGTACGCTTGAAATCAACCATCTCAAAGTGGTCGATAGTCATTGCCATTGGTAATATTTTACGCAAATGCCTGTGAATGTCAATAAATCTATATTATAATTAAATCAATTTAAAAGTATATACTTAATAAATAACACAAACAAAAAAAACCATATATGATTGAACTCATTAAATAAATATCGTAAGACATGACTCGAAATATATTAATGATTATTAATTTCAATCCTGAGCCCTATTCAATAGGGATTATTTACTGAAAAGTAGCAAGTGAGTAGTTACTCCACTGGATCGAGTTAACTGAAGAGCCTTCACAGTATTTTCTTTCACTTCTTCTTAACACTTAACACTAAATACATAAGTACAAAGGTTTTGTTCCTCTTATAATAATATTGAACAAATTGGTTTTGATAATTACATAAAATATTATGTTAATACTTTAAAACATAAAAATTATATGATCTTTGTTACGGAACATTATCAGACACGACAGAAACGATCCTTTTCAGGGCCACCAATCAACCACAGACTACCATTTAAGTAATCGCTATAACAACACCGTTATACACACAACGACGTTTATACTCGAACAAACGAACAGGTTCGCTGAGTGAAAACAGCGCCGTCGAGATCAGGTGACCATAACAATATGAGGTTATGTCGACTCGTCATTCCATATAGCCTGAATCCAATAAAAGCTACGGAAATTTGATTAACGTGTATAAATACCGGTACAGCAACCGAGGACATTCATTCCAATCCCAAACCACAACTCTTCAACAACTGAACAATTAATTACGAAGAACTGGAATCATTTGGAAACTCAAGTTAACGACGATCATCAGCCACGACGTACAATGCACAAGCCGTTATCCACCGACTGCCGATCACCCAGTGAACCCGTTGCCGGACCCCAATACTACGACCCACTCAGCGACTCACGCCGCACGGACGAAACACGACTGTTGTCTACTGGAGATCGCGGAGAAACACCGAACGGCCGGCCCCTGTCAACAATACTATCGCCGAGCATCAACTGTGAGCGTACGGATTGCCTACCGGCCGAGCAACCGGCGTTACGCTTATTCTCATCGCTCAGGGTTATTCGGTAGTCGAATACACCGGAACACACGATACGAGCCGAGTTATCCCGGAGGACAACGTGGGCACCATCAACCAGGCGGAAACGACGACCGACCACTGACCAGGACAACAGTCCGAAGCCTCGAACCCATCAGATAGATTCCGCGTGGCAACCATCGTCGCGACCGACTCAGTCGAGCAACACATAAAACGGCTCTTGCCAGAACCACCACCACCTTATAAGACACTTACTTAAGTTGATCTTTTCCGAACCTGCTTCTCCACCGGAGTACCGCTTATATAAGCTTGTACCGGTGACGGGCGGTTCCCCACCGTCTTGTCAGAACTTAACATACCCGACATTGTAAATAGAGTCCGGCCTGTGCCCGACTAGCCACAAGCACCACCTCACTTATCAAGTCTGGGTGGTGCAGATCGACGCTTTACTTGCCCCAACATTATATAAATTATTATTCGATATAGCAATAGATCAATGTGATTACCAATACTCACAATTTGTTATTTATTCGGAAATATATTTGGAATTCAACGCTCCGTATATCATCCTCTGATAACTCACAAGCGTTTTATCTTAATTTTTATTCGTAAACCACATATTATTGAATCATGAACGACTGTATTATTGCTATACCTTTGCGATAATTTATTTGTATGTCTAAATTATTGGAGTCAAGTCTGTCAACATTTTTAAAGCGTGACATACGTTTTCTTAATCAGTATTAGGATTTAGGATTCTACTCTATTGACATTGTAAAAATAAAAGAGAATAATAATATAGCAGTGCAAGTTGTCACAGTTTCAATAATGAAGAAATCAAAAACTAAAATACAATTTCATTTTTTGAGTCTAATAAAACTGCCTCGTAAGTATTAATAATATAATATGTTTAAATAAATGAATAATTCCTAAAATTTTAAAAACCTTTTTTGATTGACAACCATGTCTTCTCAATATGCATTTAATTATATTATATGTGAAGATTTTTAATATAATTAAAAAAAATTTTTCAAAGAGAAATGGCATAATATTTTATCATATTATATTTAAACCGTTTAAAGAATCTTTTAAAAAAATTATCAACTATACTCATGTAAAACTATGATATTAAAGATATTATTGTAGCAATTTGCATTCCAATCAAAAAACTTAATATATTTACCTATTTAATAAATACCTAATCACAAATACAAAATTTAAAAATGCATTTCACATCGAGATTACCAACTTGATAAAAATAACTTCAAGATGAAAAACAAATTGAAAACAAACTAATTTGAAAGGAGGGTTTGAGTGGTAATAAGGCCTTTTTATTATATTAAAAATAGAAAAACTACGCACATGTGCTATAGCTTGAAAAGTTGGCAAATCTGACAGTCACATTAATTATACCAAGCGTACGAACTTCACTTGATGCAGATAACGATGGTGGCCCGCATTAATATTATGTATATAGTTACCATTATATTATAGATGATGCCGACGATCATAATGAGATAATAATAATAATAATAATATGTGAACAATGACTTCACTCGTGTTATTAATAATAATATAAAAAAAATTATGTGATTCAATAAATCGAAAAAGTAACAAAACAATTGTCCCGCGTGATCCACCGTAAAAATATAAATACAAAAAAATTACGTAATTTTATGTTAATCTGGAATATGTAGCCTAGTGATATTTTATCTCCTGTTTGGAAACATATTATCACTAGTAAGTAGTGAACATTGACGCACAGATACATTTTAAGAGTACCTATACACAGTTTATAAAAGTATACTCTCCTACCTTCTTTTAATTGTAAAAATAAAATGTAGTTTTATTGAATGTTATATATTTTTTTAGAACGGCTTTAATGTCTGAGTGATTGAATATTTAAATAAATCAGTAAATCAATATATTTGACAGAAATGGATTACTTTAATTTATAAATAATCGTTCTTGTGATACCAGTAATTAAGTTTGAGAATACATGCAGTTTTTTAGTATTTAGTAATCTATCTGGGTGCCACTACAGTGATAAATATTTACTTATTTGTAATCGGTTCTGTAAAATTTCATGTATTTTTCTCGGTAATAATTCCCACTTTTAAATTACAAACGTTAAATATTCTGTAGTAAAATATTACTGAAATAATTAATGTACTCTTGTAAAATTCAGTAGGGTGTCATTTACTAGAAATATTTGTCATGAAAATTTTATGGAGAAAATAATCACGGCCACTTTATTTTGTCTGAAAAGCATTGGACAGCTCACCACTTCGTTCTGGGTTTTGTTTTGTTTGTGTGTATGCCACGTGGAACAATATGCAGGGTGAAAAGAAAAAGCAAAAAAAAAAAAAACAGTTAACGTTTACAACACGTGAGTAATGGAACCCGCGCGTACAATGTGGCTATATTATATTATAGTGGCAATCATCAATAAAAAGTTAAACTCAGTGAAAACGAGAGGAGCGTATTAATTGTGTTCAAGGGATGGTCGGCTGATGGTGGGCTACAAATATATACACCAAACATATACATTGGGGACGATATGAGGACCAAGGGAGATAGTGGTGCAAATTGATAAAATGTTCATCGGAATAAGTTCGTTACCTCAGGTTATTGATTAGTTATTTATTTAGAATAAAGGGTGTCGGAGTGGCGCAGTGGTCACGCAGTTGACTACGACTCACACAGTCATTGGTTCAATTCATAGCAAAGTGGAAAAAAAATTTGTGTGGTTCTACGTGATAACCAAATCCCCAAGCTGTCGTCCAATTGCGTCATCTGGTTTCCAACTAGGTCCCACTCCACTGGGAGTGAAGACCGCACATTTCTCCTCTTGGAGGAGGGGGGAGGGGTAGTATTATGTATATAGTGATATATACATAGATAAATAGTTCAAATGATCTCCCTACTACCCACTTGTGATAAGGATTGACGAAGACCTAGATGTCGTTTCAATGAACAAATACCAAAAAAAATAAAATTAGAATAACCTTTTACGATTATTGTAAAACGTATAAGTACTTAAATGTTTTTTTTTAAATTTTTTTGTTTTTTAAAAAGCAATATTAGGTATAGACTAAACATCCGTCCAATAAATCACAGACTTCAACGTGGTCGTCCCCATGACATCTTAAATCAATAAACTAATATTTTATGTAGGTATATATGTATATGTATTTATATATCTTAGTTGTATAATTGTCAACTGCTTCGTAATGTAATAATTTTCATTTTTCTGTATATCAAAGAAAAAACATAGTTCTTACTTATACCTAACATTATCTGATTTACAAAATGTCAAAAACTATTTCTGTATCTCTAACTTTAGATGATTATTGTCAGGAAAACTTTAAATAATTAATAAAAAAAAAAAAAAATATATATATATATTTATTTTTATGAAATTCATATTATTTTACTCGTTCAATATATAAAATAATATATAACCCAAGTAAAATAATTTGTTTTTGTTATTTGCAAATATAATGTATATTATATTATTAGGTATATATAATTAATAAAAAATATTTCATCGATAGGCATAAACTATATGTTAATGCACGTACTAAATATAAATTATATTAATAAATTATTTGTATACTCATATGTATAAGATAATTATAATGTTATAAAAATTCCAATAAAATCTTAGGTAAAAGTAAAAGACATATTTGTAGGTACTTACTTAGGTTTTATGATCAACCCTATTTTTGCTACTGTGTAGGTACAGAACTCTGTTGAAATTATTGAAACACATTTTATCATCGGATCACGTGACAAGTATAAGTGTCACAAATTATTATAACAATTTAAATTATTATTACATATTATTCGCGCAGGTATATTATCATAAACGGCAGTCCGAAAGACTTCCGACACCGTATGCGCGAGCGTATGTGTGTGTATGTTTAAAGCGTCAAAACTTATTGTTTCTTAAAGTTTCGAGTGAGCTCACGGCTACCGTTATGGGCATATTATACGCACCACTCAAGTTTCATTTTATACATTTCCCAACCAATTCTCTAAATAATTAACGTTCGCGTGAACGAGAAAACGAAAACGGATGACGTCTTTGTGTGCACGATTTTTGTTCTGCAACATCGAGACAGTGAGGTAACTTCAGAGAAACTTTTTGCGTGTTATTATTATTATTGTTTACGATCATCATCAATGTATAGGTACATGATACATAATGATACGATTCTTGGATTTTCTGATTTCCAACAATTTAAATCAGTAAGTGAGTGAGTTGTATTGCGATATTAATTTATATTATATCACCCGCAGTTTGGCACGTTGTAAAACAACAGTAATAATAAGTACCTACTACCTTTAATGTTTTAAAATGAAATTATAAGCAACTAAGTACGATGTTTCAGAAAATTTCTGCTTAAAGAATAAACTTAAACAAATTCATTTCATTTTCTTTTTTTACTTATAATTAAAGCATTCTACCGTATGTTTCTAAGATTTATTCTGGAGTACGCGAGTACGCCGTTATTATTTGGGGCTTAGCTATTTGCGAATTGCGAATAGTAGAAACCTGCAGATAGAAAGAGTATAATTTAAATGTACTAGTTTTACTGCCAGGGTACCTACTGCACATTAACCACAGACTTCATGATTATGAATTTTACCTTTTACCACGCAGTAAAAAAATTTGGGGTCAAAGATCGCAAATGACACTAGTACTGTAAGTATATTATAAAGATGCTAGGCCTACCATTCCTAGCTGTTAGCTGTGTTTCTGTAATCCAAGTTTTAGGTTAGGCCTAACTTAAGATAGCTCATAAACGGCTCTATAGGTACAACACTGTCGTGTATTGTTAAGTCAATAAAATTTACAAATCCTAGCTTCCAGTCTCGAACCACTTATCTTTTTTTTTTACACTTTTGTACCACCAATTATTTTCGTAATAGACCGATATTCAGGATGAGGCGTTTACACAGCTAATAAGAAGATCAGTCGTTTTTTTTTTGTAAATACAATGTAAACAATGTCTAGTGTTAATATTTTTCTTGTATGTAAACATATTTTGTTCTATAATTTGGGCTACGACCCGTTTTGTTATACAATAAAGTTAAAATATTTACATAAAAAATTTTATGTAAAACTTAAAGTAAGTGCATATGAATGATTTTAAAGGCCTATAAAAATATATTTTTCCTGCCATTATACTATTAGAATGACAAGATCTAGAGCGAAATAATTGTTTTAATTAAACCATTACTGCTGTGCTACAATTCCGAAAAATGGAAGTTTCCACAGCCTATCAGATTCGACGGGATCTGTTGTCCAACGTTTCTGTACTGTAATTGATACAGCAAAGAAGATAAAATCTAATTTATTTTGAAATGATTTTTTCTTCTTATTTTTTTCCAACACTTTTGGACCCACGTTAATCCACGGATGTCCTCTAGTATAATTACTGACCATTATGCTCAGAAGAAAGGATAATTTTTTTTTACCCTAGAGATTCTAGAGCTGCTAATCACTTTCAATTAATAATCGTGAAAATACAATTTCACTATAATTTTTAGGATGCACAATGGTCGTTTAAGCCATGGTTATTTTATTGTGGCTGGAAAAAAAAATAAAGGAATGTATAGTTACTCTCATATCCTGACATTAACGTAAAACTTTTGGCATTTTGTTGACGTGTGTAAGGAATATACCATAAAATGTCAACAAACGGTAAAACGTTACCTACTAAATTTCGTGATATTTATGTTATTTCAAACATAATATTATCTATATTAAAATTTGAAACTATAGTAAATACTTAAATAAACCGAAATTAATACAATCAATAATAACTTATCTAGTTCACTAATAATTATTGATCTTATACGAAAACATATTATTACTTTCATTTTACACCTACTCTAAAATCTGAACAAGAGAATGAGGTTTCGATACCATAGCTAGTGAACTTTCAAAACTTCAGGAACAACAAAACTAATTAATCCAGTAGCAATGTAGCATACTAAGAGTTCACGATATTCAAAGGTTATGAAATACCCTTTTCATTTTAAGCTGTACATATTAAATATAATATATATGATATAAGATTATAATGGCCTTAAGGGGATTTGATGCCGAACGTATTTATAAAGAAAACATACCATCCATATTTTATCCATCATAAATTAATACCGATAAAACGAATTATGTGATAAGACCTCTGAAAACATATTTGAGTTCGCTATGAAGCTTACTTGTATTCAATCATACGACTTTTGCGAATTGCGATAAGACAAAATTATCTTTATGTCTAATTTTATTTTAAAATTAATAACTGAAAAATCTTTTAATGTACTAATTATTCGAGGTTGAAACAAAAATTAGAAATTGGGATGAATGATTTTAATGCAATTATATTCCTTAAAACGGAGTTCTTATATCTACCTGTCATATCTTAATCTTTTAAACCGGACATATCATACATGCAGACCACGGGCCGAATCCGGCCATAAGCTCAATTTTTTGGGGCTCGTGACTACCAATATTAATGAACAAAAACATAAAATTATATAATTAAAAAATAAATAAATATTAATGTCATGTCACAACTATCTTAGATTCTTAGAGAATGATTTACTCGGTATATATTATTATTTTCAGATAAACTAATCGAATAAGAATTTTTTTAATTTTTATGTGAGGCCCACATAGTAAGCTTTTCAATATGTTTGGCCCACTTGATAATTTGAGTTTGACATGTTTTATGTTTATTTTAAACGAATAAAATATAAAAATGCAAAATATCTTCGTTCAGCAGAACAAATGTTGCACTTTGAGTACAGTAATTTAGTCAATTAGTGGTATCTAATTAAACCCATTATTTTAAGACAAACATAATATTTGCATAATATTTCTAAGTACTCTTCATTTTATTTAAATGCAATAATGAATAAGAGAAGTCTACATATTATACAAAAATAAATCTCATATTAATTATGTTTCACTTCCAGTTTTAATGTAAGTACAAAGATAATGACTTTAAAACAAATAAGTTTAGTTCAAAGTCAGACAAAGTCATGTAGGTTTTTTTTTGGAAACTTTGAGATGAAAAATGTTCAAATTATAGTGATTTGCAAAATAAATGACAAAACATCAGTTTAGTATGAAATGTAATAAATAGGATTGAATCATGCAATTATTTTAAAAATATCAATCATTTACTAACTTATCATATTTCTTTTTTAATTAAAGTTATTTATCAAGATATTTTTTCTCATTAAATTTATCCGGTAACACATAGAAATATTTTATTTAAATACATATAAAATCTAAATTTATGAATTTGAGTGTATAAATAAATATCTTTTTTTTTTTTAATTACTTTATTTATATTTCCACAATCTGTTACATAGATTTTGAACAATAAGTGAAATTGATGAAATAGATAACTATGGCGTGAAGTACGGATTAAAGATACCTTCCAGTGAAGGCACTTTTACAGTTAAAGATGAGATAAATAAATATTAAAATATTAATTTTTTTAATAATCTGTATGATATTTTAACGAATAAAAACAATAACGACATTATATATTTACTTCTCAGCCACTAGTGGGAAGACTCTAAATCAGTACCCACTAGTCAATTATTAGTGTCATATAATATTAACTAACCTGAAGGAAGACAGGTGATATTTGCTGAACCTTTTAAGAAAAATCCAGGTGGACAGTTGAAGTATGTTGTCTGACCAAGCCTATGCCCACTCGCTCTATAGTTGAGATGAGGATTGAGATCCATGCTGGGCACTGGCTTACAATGAATATCTATTCAAAATAATGAAAATATATAAGTATACAAAAGTTAATTAAAATGATTTTAGTAACATGCCTACAAAATATCAATTTCTGAATTTATTTTTTATTTTTTTATGGAAATATAAAAATAGATAATTTATTGTTCATATGCATAAAATAATATGGTAAAAAATTAGCCTGATAAGTGATTTGATCTATAAACCAAAAACAAGATAAAAATCAACTATCTATAGTTCATACATTTGTATATTCATATAACTATGGATAGTCAGGTAAATTATTGATACCGATACTAGTTTAGTTTCACAAATAATGCTTTAAATTCTTGGCAATGATACCAATGGAAAAATATACAAACATTTAACCATGAAAATTTGTTTTTATGTGTTATTGTATTATAATACTATTGATCCACTTAAAATATACAAGAGTTCAGTATTTTGTGTATACTTATGATTGGTATCATTTACTGATAAATAATTACATTTCATTCAATTATTTTCAGTTTCAACAGTTCCTTACAAGAACAAATGAAACCGAAGAACTAAAAACTGAAGCCTGACCCTTACCTAATTCTACCTGAATTTTATAACATTTAAAAAAAGTGATTAAATTGATCACTAATTTTATTTATAATATTTATAATTAGTTTTATATGTAATTGTTGTATATAAAAAATAATAACAACGTTTTAACAAAGTTCGAGTTCCTTTGAGATATTTTTGATGACATTCCTAGCTTAAAAACAAACAATAATTTGTATTATTAAAATAATAATAAAAAAAGAAAAGTTAATCTTAAGTTAATATTATATTCAATTTTAGTTGGACTAGTCAAGGTCTTCATTTACATTTAAATATATCTATCACACGTAGTTATTAATATAATGGTTGCTAGTTCTATTAAATTTTGATTTTTCACTTTTCCATTTTGCACACTCTGTATATTTTATATATTTAACCATTTTTTTGATCTCTTAACTGAATTATGTATGATTGCTAATATTTTTATATCATTAAAATGCTTGGTTCAAATTTACAGTAAAGCTTTTGTTCTACCAATGATACCAATTTATACATTTTTATAATAATAGATAATTATAATGAACCATATATTATAATATAATTCATATTACACATTTTAAATGGTGTTCATAATATAATGAGTTCATAGCTGTGTAAGACACAACAAAATACGATGTTTAAACAATAGTTTATTACAGATCAGTGATTACCTATTTAAATTACCCTAACGATTACCTGTCATTAGCACATACCATCAAGCCAACAACAAAAATTTAAAAATATTTGTGTATGTGTATGTACCCATGATATTTTAATATATGGTGTTTATTAGTCATGTTATGTGAAAAGTTGGATATAAATTAAGATTGTTTGTACTGAAAATTTAAATAAAATGTGCCAATTTTCATAAGAATATAATTATATTATTATTTTTTCGATTTTCTATTGAGTAGTTAAGGAGTTAATCTTACGATTTTGCTACCATTTTAAGTTGTCAAACGTAAAATATTTTGTCAATGCGATATTTACATACAAATTGGTATAAAATCGATGATTAAATGTAATTTTTTAGTTTCACGTTAATTGTTTTCGATGAGGCAATAAGGAGATTTAAAAAATATAAAAATATCAATTTTAGCATAGCATTGGAAAGTAAAACTCAATAATTTAAGTAGGTTATTGAAGTACTTACAATAAACTTGAAACAAGTCAAAAAGTTATTCTCTTTTTGTTATAAAATTATCCTAGAATAACTGTACAACTTTAATTAAAATATATACTAATGCACCAAAATCGACACAATTATGATTTTATTTAATAAACCATTATTCAGTACAAAGTCGCCATAGAAATTATTATGCTAAAGTATGCTTACTAAAAAAACTATGTCATCCGAAAATCAGTGAAATTAATCAACAAGAATACCTCGAATATGCACTTACTGTAGTGCTTGAAATTTAAAAGTGGCAATGGGGGATGAGGTCTTATTTTAAAAGAAAATATGTTTATGTACTGCTCGTCTATAATATATAAGAAGACAACTCTATTGCCCACATTGTTTAATGTCTCGTACATATGAACCAAATTAATTATACAAATACGCACACGGAAAACTAGTTTATCATCCATGTAGACTAGTTAGCTACGTGGATGATACAGTACTTCTTGTTGAAGGCCAGTTTTGAGATGAAATATTTGCTAATATAAATTCGGACCTAAGTAAAATTTAAAAAGGGGCTTTGTAATTTTTTAACAATTTATTCTTAAATTTAGAAAAAAAACTATATATTACTTCATTAAATAGTTAATTCGAATCAACCCAACAAAACAAGTCTATATATACACGAGAATGAGTGTTTAAATCGAAACATATGTAAATGCCAAACCTTTGTAAAAATAGTTAAAATCTGTAAATACTTAGGTATAGAAATGTGTTATAATCTTAAATAGAATAACCTCATAAAATTTGTAACAAATACATTCCACATTCCCATTTCAACACAATCCACATACTTATATATCGGTCTAAAAGTTTACAATTTATTACCGTTAGAAATTAAACAAAGCAACCCTAAAGATTATTAAAAAAAAATACACAATGGCTACTACATAAACAAAATATAGACAACATCCTAACAAATGTATAGAATTATTTCATTATTTATTTAGATTAAGTTAGATTATTTTAGTATTTATTTATAATTTTAGTCTTTTACTTTAAATTATATTGTATCATATTATATTACAAAATTGTAATTATTTAATTTATTTAAACTATTTAATGGATTTATATTTAAAATTATCAATTAATGGGCCTTCACACGAACATGTTTCAGAAAAAAAAAAAATATATATATATATTTTATATATCCCAATCAATAAGCCCACATATTTTTAAATATTTAAATATTTTATCATCTACCTCCATTGTTTTCACCAATTTATGTACTGCTTAACCATAAACAACTCATCCACATTTCCGTAACTTCAAAAATTTTTCCGTAAAATTAAATCACTAAAAATATTCAAAGTTAATTAAACTCAATTCAAAAGAATATAGAATTAATGTACCATCAAACGTAGATATAATCGGTAATGATATGATTGATAATATTTTATTTTAGTTATTTTGAATAGAACAACCCTTTACTCTACAATTACTGAAATTAAATCAATGTCATCAAAGCATGGATAAAACAAAAATCGATGATTGATTATAATAAAGCAAATCTAGGTATTGAAATTCTATTCCATTCACTTATAAAGTTAAAATTAAAAATGGTTAAAAAAAAAGTTTTTATAAATGGCACTATTCCTCAACATTTAAAAAAACGATATAAAATTAAAATATCAAGAGTCAGAATCGGATAATGACCAAATTATCTTCTTCGTTTTTAATCAAAAAAATATATCCTTCAACCAAATCCAATAAATGTCAGGTTGACCTACACATAATTCAAGTGGCATAGAATAACAAAATATAAATGAATAACTTGTCAATACCAAACAATCTACGAAAAGCTCGAAACGCAGAAAATGTGTAAACTTTCTAACTTAAATACGTTATAAATACATTATAACGAGCATAGATGTTGAAATATCATAAAAATAATAAATAAAAATATACGTGAGAAAATTGGTGAATAATAATGTTCACTACAGACTGGAACACTAAAATGTAACGTTATACTTATATAGGTACCTACTAAACATGCTACCTAGTATGCCACGGGCACTATTCATGAATTCGCCATGCAGAATATACCTACATTTTATACATACTTATAAGAAATAAAAGGGAATATTGATTCAATATAAATTAACGTTGATAAATTATGTTGATGGGAAATTAATAAAATAAAGACATAATTAACTCGATTAGAAAAATTGAAAAGTTAAATACAAAAGAGAAAGACCATCAATATCTAACTAATTAAGATAAATTAAAATTATTATACACATTTGAGTGGAAAAAATGGACTGAGTAGTAATAAATTTCTTCCGTATTCTGTTGGGCAACAAAATTCACCAATAGAACTTAATAAATAAAGAAAAAAAATGCATGTTCAACGTTTAGTGTTCCAGAGACGACTAAATATATTATATTCATAGGATACAGAGCTACTTAAGATAAAGACAATATTAAATAATCTAAAAAACCTTCACAGTTAATTTTGACTTTTTGAAGACATTATTTAAGTCTTAATAAAAATATATTATAACAGTAGGAATAATTAAAATTCTAGATTCTGAGCGGAGCGACGAATATATTGATTTTACATTGTTATGTGTTTTTTGTCTGTGTACATGATCACTTGTCAAAATAATGCTTCGATTTTTAACTCCAGTAGCTTTTCCGATTATAAAGTGAAGCTATGTGATGTATTAAGGAGGTTAAATTTTGAATTATCAAGTAATTTTCAAAAGCACCGAGAAAAACAAAAAAAAAAAAAAAATTAAGGAAAAACGGGAATTTTTATACAAAATCAATTTTTGTGAAAACCGAATTTTTATATTGGTGTAACTCTAAAACAAATTACCATAGACACATGACATTTCCACTAAATGTTTATACTGGAATTTTCTATGCTTAGTACAATTTTCAAAACATTTAAAATCTTTTGAAATTATTTACAAACGTTTAAAATTTTCTAACTTTAAGTTTTTTTATTTTTTTGTTATTTAGTCGACAAATACAACGAAAATATAAAAGAATAAATAACATTTTATAATATTGTTAGTTTATAAATAATTGTAATTACTCTTATCTTTTTTTTTACGGTTTTATTATTTCATAGTAAATTGCATAAATGTTATTTTCATAATTGTTATACTGCAAAAACCTAATAAATAAATTAAAAAAAAATGTAATTTGTATTATTATTAATATTATGGAAGACAGTAATATTTTTAAATACACTAACCACAATTTTATTTTTTAAATATTTTTTGTTAACACTTTGATGCAAATTTGATATTTTTCATTTAATGTCTCCTAAATTATTATTCGTGTTTCTTTTACGGTATATCCCTATAGATTGTACAATTCATTTTTCATTTACTAGTAATCCCCATGAGTATGTTCAGTACAAAGCATCAACCCGTATTATATTTTTATCTTATAAACCAAGATAAATATATGCATTTATTAATACCAATGAGGTTTATAAGTTATAACAAAAGTTATAACTTATTACGTAATTGTTTTATTTCAAAACTTTTTTATACAATTACTTAATAATCTAAATCAACCAATTACCATTTTATGTATTATGTTATTTAGTTTACAACATACTAGTAGGTATAAGCTACGAGTAATAAATATAAAATATCGATTACTGTCTTAAATTAATAGTACCTACATGTAACGTATAGAGAAGTTTATAATAGTATTTAAATTATTATGCAATATACTAATGCATTCATAATTAAATTCACAAACTACCAAAAAAATAATAAATAAATAAAAAAATAATATGACCATAAAGTAAATAAACTCTAAATTCTCAGACTTATCTCCTATCCTATCTGGCGTTCTCCAAGTTGTGATTTATTTTACCATTCTATATTATCAACGTATTAGACTAGCCGATAATTATTATTTAAACCTTAGAAACCAAATTCATCGATGACAAAATCTGTTTTACAATTTATGACATATCGTTAACCACCAATAAATGCCTGATTAGGTAAAACATTAATTTAAATAACATGAAATCGTAGTATTACGAAAAGAAAATTAAAATAAATAATGAAATGTCTTCTGAATTCCTGATATTCATTTTTTTCTTCGACAAAATAAAGTTGTTTCAGTTTTGACTAAGCAATACAATTATTCCTTTTTTCCGTGTCCAATATTTTGGTTTGAAATTAGACAAACATCTAATCATGGATATTTAACCTTAGACTTCAACAATAACTCAGAAAATCTACCAAGAAGACTTACGAGAAACTACTATAGAAATTAGTATCACAAAATAAAACTAAATTTTAAGCAATTTTTAAAGAAGGCATCTCGTCAAAATATTTTTGTTAAGTACGAGTACGGTTAAATCCATTAAATTTATTCTTTTATGTATAACTAATTAACTGTTGTCACATATTATGCTTATTGTAAAAATGTTGCATTTTTGTATATTTATAATAAATACCTATATATAAAAAAAAAATCAAAAAAATCATCAGTTTAGTTTAAAAGGTCAAGTTATACTTCAAATGATATGTTAATTGTAATAATTAATCACTATTATTTTTCGTTATATTATACCCAATCTGATACCAAATTATACAGCTGATTAATAAAATAACAAAATGTTAATATAAGTAGACATAGCAATTAGGTCGATTATTTACATATTTTATCAAAGATTTATTTCTACACACTTATTATCCTGACACAGAAATGTAACAATACTCTTAGAGCTTTATAACCCAAAATAATTATTGAGTTATTTTATAATATGAATCTTTAAAGAAAAGTAAAAAAAAAATACTTTTTGTAGATTTTTCTTAATATAATCAAAACTCAGTGCATACAATATTAATAATTTGTCATTATTTAATTAATCCAGTGTAATTATTTTGAGTTTAAATTTTACTTAATTTTATGATTGTACAGTTATTTTATAGGACATACGTTTAACATTGGATTGTATATTAATATAAATAAATTATTTTTTGGTTTTGTAAATCTATTCATACAACACTCATTTACAAAACAGTGACTGAATCGTTCCAACTTACTGCAAATATCTAATTGTATGATTTTGTTTTTTATTTAACACAATATGTTTTTAATATCATAATATTACGAGTATTTAATCGATAGATGTATCTTTGAAAAGCATTTTAAGTTCTCACCATTAGCACATCCTACACCGTTGGAATTGATCCAACTAAAATTAAAATATATAAGCCTTGGTTCGTATTATTGTTTTTTTGAAATAAAGTATTTATTAAAACATTAGTTTTAAAAACTTGATTATTTTTTTTCTATCAATTTCTTAAAAGTATATATAAAATAATTTATACATCTGTCATTATTGTGTATTACTGTCAAAGCTTACCTGACACTTGAAGTGTTATAGTGTTATTAATGCCACGTGATGAAGTACAAGTGAATGAGCCTGTATCGAATTGTTTTACATAGTAAATAGATAATCGATACTTCCAGTTGCGTTCGTCGTTTCCTATCGCCCATCCTGAAAAACATCATTAAAATAATTATCATTGAATTATTGTTATTAAAAAAAAATATTTTATTTTGCTCCAAAACGTAATCATCTTTGCGATTTCAAAGAGTCGCAGACGAAAAGCAAAAATAAATAAACAGAACACAGTTCGTTGAGCACTGAACCTCTAACGAACTAGAAGTAATATTGGACACAGAGCGATAGAGAGAAAAAAATGTGTGTCGTCATAAAAATGTGTGAGTACACGAGAAAATATGCGCAAGTTAGGCTGGGATTGTTTTAGATTTTAATTCCGTATAAATACAAGCTATCCGGAGGTCGTAAAGCCTGTATAAAAATTCGGCGATACGTGAAATGTGTTTTAAACGCTGAAATTGTTGGTGGAAATCAATACTACGTAAATTATTCATACTCGTTGGAAATCATGCAAAACAATTGGTTTTACTGTTAGTAAGAGAATTGCGTGAAAAAAAAACTAATCAACTTTCATCTAATCGAATAAAGATCGATATATAAGGTACTCGCTTGTGTCTATATATATTCTTCACGGTAATTGAATGGTTTGCTCGTAAAAAAAAAGTTTGTTTTCAATGTCCGTTAAAAACCTAAATACTGTAATAGAACAAAGTCGAACAAATAATTGCACAAATGGAATTAAGTTTAAATTGGCTAATTTATAGTAACTATTGGTCATAAATCGTTATACGTTTTAAACATTTTATGTTTAGATTTTACTCAAAACTAACATAATTTTCTAAAATCTTATAAGGTAACAATAAATCCTTCGAGTTAATAAAAAAGCTATTGCAATATGAATGTGCTATTTTTTAAGTATTTCCTATATTCAATTCGATCGATTTGATCCCAAACGAGCATTAAGGATTATATTTTAAGTGGAACATTAATTGATCCAAAACTTATTTTTGACAATTTAAATACTTTTTAAGAATAATTTTTTACAAAAACTATCTCCTATTTGAACACTTAATTAAGTTGTCAATGAGAGTTATACATATATTAAGATTAATATGTTAATGTTAATTTTTAGTTGGTATACCTATATAGTTATACGTATTACGTATAGTTCATTTAGAAATAAGAAAACTTGCAACAAAACAATAAATGGAGTTATACAGTGTTTTTTAAAATAATCGTAATAATGAATATATTTTTAATTAACTACGATTAAAACAAAGTTTGTCTTTTCCTCCATAAAAATGCATTTGATTTTCATATTATGTTGATTAAATTAAATTAGTTTGTTTAGTATTTGAGTATTTTGTTATGATCTTTTAGTTAAGATTTCATGATTATGTAATATATTATTCTTATTTTTTATTTTATCACAATATATTTATGAATTTATAAACAATATAATTTTGACTTATTTCATTAAATTGATGAAATAATATTTCACCAATTAAATTAATCTTGTTTAAGTTATTATATTATATCATGTTATAAAAATTTAGCAATTAATCATATTACTATGGACAAAAATAAATTATTAAAATAATGAATTGTACTAAAACAATCTTATAGTTAATATTTTAATGCTTAAAGATTAATTCTGTTGATTCCAGAAACACGAATGATTGAATTGAGTTGAAATATTTGGAGTTATTGAAAATAAGGGCGAATTCTACTGAGATTTTCAAATTAAATATTTTTTTATTAATATTTATATATTTTCCTTCATTAATCGTTATCATTGTATTGATTATTTACAGCGAGCTGTTGAAGGATTCTAATATCCTTTATTTTTAAAAAAGAAAATTACCTCAAGTAAAGTGAACACAAAAACAAGTTATTACTGCCATATTTATGCTATAGGTACTATGTGCAATAATAGATTTAAATACCTTACCTATTTCTTTCACATCCTGAATCACCTTTCCATACATTATTATATTCACTTTTTGGATGACCTCATGATAAATTAAGTAAGTATTATAATGCGTATATACGTTTTAGGTATATAAGTTTTAGTTACCTATAATAATTTATTCATACTCTAATTTAAAGAAATGTCATGATTATTAATAAACTTCGATAACAAGTTAAAATATTTTTAACCATTCTATCATCGAGGATTACCTGATTCTTTTTTTTTTTTTGTATGGAGAACCCGCGGCAACATAGGCCATTGGGTGTGGGGTGGTACGGTATAGGGGTTATTTTTTTGTATATTTGTTTGTAGGTTTTTAAGTGGGTAGGGTTGTAACACGTGTTTGTGTATGTGTTGCAAAGATATGTTGCTAAAAAATCCCGGGTGGTCACCCATCTGGGAGCTAGCAACTGCGGCCGGTACGTACACTCAGTGCGTTTCCGCAGATTGAGCGTACGACCGCGCCTCACCAAGCCACTACCTGATTCTTAATTATTTGTTAGTCAAGTTATTTACTGATATACATATATTTTGGTATTGATATGATGAAATCCTAATGCCTTAAGATTAAGCAATATACAAAAAATATATACTAAACATAGGTGTATAAGGCAGTGTCAATTATGCCATGGCTAAATGTGGTTAGGACTAGTGTGTCGTAGTAGAAAGAGGCTGAGAAACGCTGTTCTGATGTATAACTATGTGTAATTATATAATGAATTCACTCACTGGAATTATTAGAATTATAAGATCTAATCAAACATTACAAATTACAATATGCAACATACAATATATATAATACAACCTTTATATTATATCATTATACTTGGCATATTTTAATAAATAATATTAATTGATGTGGAAATAACAAGACATTTGTTACAATCAAAATTGAATGTTTAAAAAATAATATACTTTAAATTTAACTTTTCTTTTCTAGAATTATTTCATGATACAATATTTTATGTATATCAGCAATAATCAAATTGGATTTATAAAATATATTTATTCAACTGTAAAATAATCGCTGAAATCGTATACAAATATCATCTGGCATACTTAGTTAAATAAAAACTAAACATTTTATGTATAAAATATAATAATGTATTAATGTATAAATTAAAAAACTAAAAGCTTTGTTTATCACACATAAAAATCAGATAGTCACTATAAAATAGGTAACTGTTTTCAATTAATAAAAAACCGGTACGTATTTAATTTTTAGCACAATAAATTACTATCTAAATTGTGAAATTAAAAAAAAAACAAAAGTCTTTCACTTAGAAATATCTACCAAATAATCATAATAATGATCTACTTGGTTTCAAATCAGTGGCGTCATTTGGGGGGGGGGCAAGGTGGGCATTTGCCCCCCCTTGTCATTAGCGGGCTACTATCGGGCCGGTAGACTTGGCCGGCCCAGGCCGGGTATATGGTGCTAGTTTTGGGCCACAAGCCCGCAAAAATGATTCATAACATTCATGTCATTGTTAAATAGAATATAACCATGATTCGTGGCACCTACTAACACGTAAATAATTATAAGGTATCTGACATCTGTATTCTGTATGTGCAGTGGTGGACTGGACGAGTGGGATACCGGGTTTCCCGCCTTCCCTGTAGGCCGCTACTCGTATAAAATATTTACTTATTAACATTATTGTGAAATAATAAATTTTAAATGTTATCGTCGTTATCGAATAACGGAATAACTAATAAGTAATAAGTAATAAGTATATAATATTATTAAACATAAAAATCCAAATTTCTGATTAATTTAAAATGCGGCAGGCGGGACCCATGGCTATAGAGTATAGATAATAATATTATCGTATGTATTTTATTATTATCAATAGCTATGGCGGGACCTAACCTTGTGTTCGGCCGGTCCGGGTTTGTTGATAACTCATTGTTACAAGTTTAAAATAGAATTGAAAATAATTATTACATGGGCCTTATGTTATCAAACTATCAAAGTTGGTATTTAACAGAATAATAAGAACCTGTCACTGCCTAGCATTTAAGCAATTTTAAAAAAACTTTTATTAATGACAAATATACAATAAAGTATTGTATGTTTTATTTTATTTTTTGTTAATACCATTAACTCATATTTGGTGCAAATAAGACATAAATTGGTGTAAAATTCCCCTTAGAATATGTCATCATATAGTAGCTAATAGCATTGAGCATATATTAATTACTCAATGCTAAATACTAATAGGTAATATAGGGTATCCCTCTATATATTATATTTAATATACCTATGTATTAATTAGTCATTGTTATCTTTCAAAAAAAATGTGTTATTTATGCCTAAAGTAACCACAGTTATCACAGATAACAAACTAGTATGTATATAATTGTGTAAGATGTAAGAAGACTGTTTGTACTGAGATAAAAATGTAATTGTTAGCGAGTGGTTTTTTTTTTAAATTATGGCCTATGGGCCGGTCAAAATTTTTGCCCCCCCCCCCCTTTCAAAACCTGAAATGACGCCACTGTTTCAAATTATACATTAAATTGAAGTATTCGTAATTTACCTAACTATTACATCATATACATTGTCGTTTATCATTTAGAAATACCATAAACAAATGAACATTTATTACAAATATGTTGACCTAACTATATATCCCGATATCCGTATGTAATATTTGTCACCATTAAATACTGTGTTTGTAAATCCACATTAGTCATCTACTACACGGTTATATATGTGTATATTATTTATACTTGCGAAGAGTGTGCTACTTGATACAATTGCAGTTACAATACCATTTTGAATGATGTCTATAACACCAATATCAGTGACGAAATCACGTGAAATCTTAATCTTAATCGATAACCATAATAATTGTATTGTTTGTCGAGCGAATAAATGTCAGTTAATACTTTACACTTAGATTAGATTTTCAAATCATATTGAATAAAATCAAAATTATAAATTATTTATCAAAATAATTGAGATCAGAAGTCAGCAGAAATTTTTGAACAGTTCATTTAAGTATAATGATGTCAATTTATATAAGAAATAGGCACGTAAAATTAATGATTAATTTAATTGTAATTGTTAAAAATAAATGAACAAGATACCTAAATGGAATCAATTTGTCTAGATATTAATAAATAGAGTATAACATTTGATTAATAAATTTGGCTAAAATAATTAAATTATATCTAAATAGTGGGGTATTAATTTTCAGAAAACCCATAATTCCATAATAAGTGCAGAGTGTATATTATTAGCACGTGCGTAAAAAAATAAAAAAAATTATATATGATATAATATATAATATCATATACATCTGTATGTTACCATACTGAATTAAATGTGGGTATGTATCGGACACTTATTCTATATAATATGAAAAAACATATATAAAATTGTTATTGCAATGTGGATGTTTGAATAAACGGCCTTGTCCACCAAATAATTTTTATTAATCCCTTGTCCGTCAACATGGACCAATGCAAACATTTCGACCTCCACTGTGGCGGTGCAGTGGTTGTTCTCCCAGTGCTCAACGCAAAGGGTCGTAAAATTTGGCTGATAGAAGACAGTGGTGAACAGTGGATGGGGGAGTTGAAAACCCTCGTTGGGATGTTGTTGGGATTTAGTGTGGGCAGCGGACGAATACACTGTCCATTGAAATAATGACCGAAACGCAATAAAAAATTAATGAACGCATAAATAAAACAGGAATGACCTATATACACGTCATTTTTAAATTAAATACAGTGCGATTCTCCAAACATGATCATCGCTCTCCTCTTATCCCGTTATCAAATATAATTATTCGTATGTATGCACTATTGTATAATGTTATGTAAGTGCCTATAAGAGTTTAATGATAGTACTTACTTTAAAAAACTCATATTATATTCTGTGTGATTTGGCGTTAAGTAGTGCCCTGTGGAGACAAAAACTATTTTTACTGTAAACGTTAGATAGTTATTTAAAAATAAATTGTTATTAATATTTAAGTTTAAATTGAAACAAGTATAGTTTCAAAGTTATTTTTTAATGAACTTTATGAACTAAGGATAATAGTTCATAAATGATATTAGCATAGATAGGTAAGACGTGGTTATAAGGTGAGGGGGGTAATTATTTTAAATAAAATGAAAAATTTACTTTATATTTAGTCTATGTATAGTTAATTTTCCTCGATAGTTAAACTTACTAATATAAGTACATTTTTGAAAATATGATAACTATTAACTATCGTATGCGTAATCAGAAAAAATGCAAAAAGCGGAATTAAAACCTAATTTGTGATTGTATGTGACCATGCTCGATGAACCCACTCTGTATATAATATAAATACCTATATATGTATTTATTTACTGCCATTACAGCATATTTTATAAACATGGACGGCTATAATATCTCGTGTTGGCCGGCAGAGCGTGCGATCGGACATTAATAAAATAATAAGCACGTTCGTCACGTCTATTCGAATTGAAATATTTGAGATTAATGTGCTTTCGCGTGTCAGTGTGTGATGTATGCGTATGCGTATAAGTGTATACACAAACTGTAACTGCAGTCACATCACCGCCGCCGGCACCGCGTAAATCCATAATATAATATAATGTAATATAATATAACGTGATATGAAAGGGTATTTATTATATGCCCGCGAAGGTTGCGGGGAACGATTCTTCCTCTGCATCCGGCTTCGGCGTGCCACTGCGGCGAGTGCCGACAATTCAGGGTTGTATTATGCAATAAAGGTTTCGACTTTCAAAAATGCCAGTTATTCTCGGAGATAAACGGTCGTGTCATCCCTCCCACTCTCATACCAAAATATGTCCAGTGCACCGTTTTCGTATTTTCGCATGTATTATAATATTATTTGGCCGACCTATAATAGCGCCAAAACGCCAATATTGGACAATAATACGCTGTAGAGAAGTGTCCATACAGTTGTTTCTGTTTGAGAAGTTTGTGAGAAGTGAGAAGTCTATGTTTTAATCAATTCACTTGGGCAGATACTTTTTATCATACAATAGGTACATTGCGCCTTTCGTGTGTCCCTAATAATTACAATTGTAAGTGTAATATCATATACATATGTAATTAATTTATAATTCAAAATATATTATAATATATTTAGGGTTCTAAAATTTCAAGAAATTATTTTTTTTGGAAATATTTAATTTTGGTGAAAAATCAATAATCTTATTTTAATTTAAAAATTTAGTAAAAAATACAGTAAACACAACTACTTAGTTAAAATGTTAAATGTTATAGAAACATTGGCACATTGCTTGCATTGCACATTATATTATAAATTAAGTAATAATTATCTTTATCTTTTCTACATCGTTATCGATAAATGTTGATAATCAGTGATTAACAGGTATGAAATCAGCCTGACCATCTAGTGAAGATTTTATAAAGACGTGCCAAAAAATACAAAATTAAAAAAAATATATTTTTCGATATTTCATTGAAATATTTCATTAAGGGTAGAATTTTCCAGTGTTGAATATTTCATACTCATAAACCTAAACATATTTGTTTAAGACTGTGTAACGATGGGTAAATAGAAAAAAAAACATTATCAAACTATTATTATCATCACAGCGTAATGGTATATTTTAACTTATAATATAAAATACCTCTATCATAAGGGTATAAAAAAAAGTGAGGGGGACGAGGTGGCCGAGCGGTCTAACGCGTCGGCTGTGGCCGGGCCGGGTTCGATCCTCGACCATCGGGCGACATTTTTCTCCGGGCAAGTCACGGTGTCCGGAGAATCAGTGCCACCATCCCCCACTCCAGGGCATGGCAGAAACCTATGGGTGCCCCAATAAAAATTCTGCCAAAACTCACCCACACGTAACACACCTACCGTTCCATAAACCTACAGTACCACCCCCTTTCCAATGGCCTAAGTTACCACGCGATTATTAATAAAAAAAAATAAAAATAAAGTTTTAATATTATATAGAATAAGGTTGTGTTAATTGGTAATATATTAATATATTAGTATGATTAGCATTAAAGTAATCCCGAGAAAATATAAAAAAAAAATTAACCTTATTCATTTAATAAATACAATAAGAAAATTAGTAAAATATAAAACAAGCATTATTCAATGATGAATCAAAAATCATACATCATATTGGACATAACCATAAAATAGAAATAAGAAAATAATATAATCTTTTTAAATATCTAAGTCATATAATATTATGTTAAAGTTTTTACACTGGAAGGTTTTTCATTCTGTGAATTATGTAATTTTTATCCACATCACATTCACTTATATTATTGTTCATCTATTTTAACAGATTGTGCAATAAAAAATATTAAAATTAAGTACAACATTTATATAATATGACAAAATCAATCTAAAATTAAAACGCACTGTAAATTACATGGTTTCATTTAATATTTGTTTTGTTTAATTAAAGATGATTGTTTTTTTAACTGAGTTATTAATTTATTAACAACGAAATGATGTTATGTTATACACAATATTCGTAACTCAAGGTTAAGTTTTGGTGATCTTATTTGTTTTAACGGAAAGGATTGTTAGTATAAATAATTTTAATATAATTGACAACTGAATAGACGTACAAATATACAATACATTAATCATATTTTAAATCATTATATTATACTTGTTAAATTTGAAAAACTAGGTTAAAGTTTGTTGTTTATTTTAGCCAAATTTCATTAATTTTATTATTTTAGGTTACGGTGATCAGTAGTTTGTAAAAAGATTTATTCACTGAATAACTCTCAGTGAATTTTATGATGCTTAGTTAATTAATTATGAATTGACGAGAATATTTTTGGTTGAAATCATTAATTCTCACGAACAAACAAATATAAATAATTAATCGTTTCATAACTTTATCAAGCTTTGAGTTTTTTTTTTATTGAATCTCTGTGTTTTCCCTATACCTAATGTTAATTGGTTTTAAGTAAGATAGAATAACAAGTTACCTAGAGAATATAGATATTATTTTGGTAACAAATTGGACACGGTACGTTTTTGTAAAATCATGGTTTTTAATTTTCTATAGTATTAAATTATATGTATTACAATAATTAATAATCTATGCAGAGAACATGATATAATTAACAATTATAAATTTAATTAATATATGAACAGATTTAAAATATGGTTCATCGTCAGACTTAGTACTAGAATGAATACTTAATATATTTTTAATTACATTTTTAATGTCACTGTTTCATTTGTTATCGTTTGTAATCAAATTATTTAAGTGTTTTACTTATACTTTCATATGTACATGTTATACAAAATGTAACACATTTTTAAAGTGTAAGCCCAAACCTTTTAGTAAAATAAATTTAGTTTTTGTTTCTTTTGTAATCATTATTTTACGTAGAAATAATATACATTTTCTGCTTCGCACCTGTTCATGACCCGCTTTAACAAAATGGGATTTAAAGTTATAGCCTTGTGTAAAACACAATAACTTGCAGACCATACGTGCATCTGAGGCTACAGTGTTGTACCTCCCTCTCCACCCCGTATTTCCTCGTTTTGCCTAACGACAAGTTCATACTATTTTTCATATGGCCACGTGACCCTGGTAACTGGTAAGCCCTCTGCTAAAGCCACATGTAATATTTAGTTTTTTTTTTATTTGATATATTTCCTTGTTATTATTTTCTTGAATATTACGAGTCTCCGGGGAGAAAAAATATGGAAGAAACGTAAGTATGGAGAAAACTAATATATTTATGCGGTGACATATAATTAATTATATTAGATACATATTTTTTCTACAGTAAATTATAACTATAATATATAGATATAAAACATATATTATAAAATAATTCATATACTCGTATAATTACTTAATTAATTTAAGATATTTTGACTTGATATTATATACTTTTAATACTGGTTATCAGGTTACAGTTATCAATATAAAATATTAATACCTATTATTTGAATTACAATGAATAAGTCATAAGTCTAGTTTCCATATGTATTATTCAGAATTTATAAAGCTAAAATTTATCCTATTATTAAAGTAAATAATTGAAATGTCCATTTAATTAAGTTAAACATAAGGTGATTTAAGAATACCTACTTAAACTATATTTTTTTGTGTTTTGTATTTGCCATAGAAATTATCAAAGGTTTTAATAAATAAATGAATAAATATATATATAATTATTATATATCAAATGTGTTACTTTAAAAACAATTTAAGTGATATAATATATTGTATATGCTGTTTCAAACAATAAAATGTAGTTCAATTTGCTAACATTTAAAAGAAACGTGTTGTTTTATTTGTGAAGTAAATTTTGAACAACATTATAGTATTTCGTTAATAAGTCTTAATAATAGTGATTCTTAAACAAATAATTATTACTTTGTTATATTTAAATTTAATTAAGCTTTATAAGAGCTATAAAAAGAAGGTACATAGTTAAAATGATAAATCTTACTAGAAATTTCGAAAATACTAAAAAAATTTGAAAATTCGTCGAACAAGATATTTTATGAAAACAGCTGACGGTATATACTTTACACATAATATGAAAGTCGTTAGGTACAGACATCAGATTATAGGAGAGAATAAGAGAATAATAAAAAAAAAAGTTAAGTACTCTGTATTACTATCTAACCAACCATAGTCTCTGCATAAGGAACACACTAAGGATTTTATAAATGGTGGCTTGAATCTTAAAAGCTTCGAAAGGCTCCGTTTGATAATAATGGGTAGGATTTTAAGAAAATATGTCTTATTTTTAATAAATTCAAGTATATATTTTTATAGTTTCGATATATTTTTAATGGACAATTTGACATCTTTGGAATTGTTTTTCTTAACTAGAGTTCAAATGAAATATTAAAATATTTTCAAACACTGAGACAGAAAACAGAGGTGGTTGATGTTTAAATTATTTATCCAATCTACGTCATGCAACGTTGAAGATGTCTCATCGTTTATATATTTTATTGCATTATTATTAACTTTTGGCTTAGGCTACTTAGCGTGTATATGAAAAGTCAGATAGTATGACCGGATTGTACCACTAATATCTATATATTGTATATCATTTGTATTAAAATAATTACAAAAGAAAAAATAATTAAAAAAAAAAAAGTTGTAGTTACTTAAATCTCAAACTCACTTCTTTTAGCATATACTTACATTATATAGTGCATTTTGTTAGATTTCTGAGTAACAAAATATAGTTTTTTTGTGCATGATTGAAAAGTAATCATATTACAATGCCAGCACAATTTTAGATCCCTTTGACATTATTAGATTGTGAATTGAAAATATACGATAGTATGCATATTGGTAAGTAATTTAAATATATAATAATCACATTCAAAACAGAACTGAGTAAAATATTTATGGAGGTATATATGAGAAATTATATAATATGTATTTTGTATATTATTAAAATCTTTGAATGATGGCGTTATCCATAGTTAGTTGAAACATTTATGATTCAATATTAAATTTCATTTAATAAAGTATCCAAAGTAAAATATGCATATTAACTTTTTTATTTAACCTTTTTAACTTCAGTTGCAGATTTTGTTACAGCTATAATAAACTATAGTAGTAGTATAACTATTGTAGTTATAGCTATAACTACAATTTTAATTTCAAAAAAATATATTTTTTTTTTGCTTCCTTTTCAGTCATTCAAGTATAAAGTTGTTATAGATTTTTTTATCCTCCTTGTTCCCCATTTTTTTGACACTTAATATATGTTTTACCATTTTCAATGTTAAGCAAGTTAATTTTGATAGAGGTTAATTTTGGACATCAAGTAACTATAATATGTTAAATTTGTATCGCCATTTTCCAATCTAGTTACATATTTTTTGTTGTCGAAAATTAAATATTTACTAGTAAATAAACTAATTCTATGAATTTTGCTTAGTTTTTGATCTTCTATTTTGTTCAAAAATATGTTCTCTTCTAGAAGGCAATATTGTTTATTTGATTTTTTACAACAGTGTTTGTTTGTTTATTTATTTTGTTTGTAGGTATATGTTTTTGAAATTTCTTTTGAAGCTACATCTGATTTTTTTATTATACTGTATGTCCATTCATTATTCAGTAATCCGTAAATTAGAATTTGTAAACTGGAAGTTCTGAACATATCAATGAGAATTAAATACAAAAATCATTTTTCTAGGAAGATTATTGTTACAGTTTGGCTGGGCTTTAATGACGTACCTATATAGAAAGATGATTACACATTATTTCTTTTTAAATTAACATTGTGTTTTTTTAGGTGATCGCTTTGCTATCTCTTACTTAGAATTTAGATGCTTAGGATAAATTTCGGTATTGTTAATTTAGTTTTATTTACTTTAAATGAAAATACGTTAATTCATTTGAACGTTATTATTATTATTATTATTATTTTTTTAATATTTTACATTGGTATACATATTGATAACTATCCCACACGTAAATTTGTAGTTAATGTTACTCAAGTTAAGTTTATAATTGTTTATTATGTGTTATGAATAATTTCTTTTGTAACATTTCTGGGTTAATTATTGTGTGGGAATCCAAATGACGGAGTACGCCAAATAACAGAATAAGAGAGATAAAAAGTACTAACACATACTATCTAACACATACTATCCTAAGCCAAATTTATTCAATCGTAAAAATGAAGTAATTTTAAACAGACTACGTATAGGTTAAACTAAGATATTTCATGGACATCTTATGCGATGAGAAAAACCAACACTATGCCAAACCTGTGGAGAACCGCTTACAATAAATCATCCTATTGTGCACTGTCGAAATCACCTGAAATCAGAAGCATCCTTGGAATTCCAGACAGCCTCTTCGAAGCTCCATGTCACATTGACATCAACCATAGAATTATTTAATTTCTCAAACATATTTGTACCTATGTATTACGCAATCTAGTTAATTTTATGTATTTATTATTATTTAACTAATATTTATATCGTTGTAAGCTAATAATCTTAGTTGTTGTTACTTAACCATGAATACATCGATTTAATTGCATACGTTTATGTTGTGTATAATATCTATTAATTTTAATGATGGTATATGTACAGATGAAAAGTTTAACTTAAACAGAATTATTTTAAATTCTGAGCGAAGCGATGGACGTATTGATTTTACATTGGTGTCTGTTTTTTTTCTTCTGTTATTAGCTTTTGGGGCATTCAAATAACTTGATTTTCGACTTTAGGGGTGATATTTGAAATAAAATCGAATCTAAGTGATATTTTTAGGGAGTTAATACTTTTCAAAATAACTGGGAAAACAAAAACCGCATTTTTTTAACGAACCCGGTGTACGATTAGTATAATATATAAACCATATTAGCAAAATATAAAAATATCATAAAATATACTTAGGTATTAATAATACACGCTCAAAATTGTTTTTTTGTATACAATGGTTTATCGTTGAATTCAAATTTATCACATACATTATAATGATTTAAGTACTTAATAACTAAGTATACTCAACAGTTATTACTAAACAGCAAAATGGTTTCTAACTTACCCTCATTTTTTATTTTATTTTTAAACTGAAATATCTTACTATTACAGTAGCTTTTAGTTGCAGCTTACAGAAATCATCCAATTAAAATATTTCTGTTACAGACCAAGCTTTTTAATACTTATTATTAATGATTATTTAATAAACCTGATAATGGGATGATACTTTCTAATTATATTTTTAATATCAGCACAATAAATCTCAATTTTTGAGTCACACGTATTGGTTTGCCTAGAGAAAAATATAACCATTCTTTTAATCTGACAAAACTATATGGTGCCTCTAAATATTCTGAAAAAGGGTGACCGCATTAAGTCAGAATAAGTCTACTCCCACCTAATAACACACTAAAAAGAAAAACTAATTGATTAATTTTATCAAGAAACGAGATGTATGATACATAATATTGTTTTAACTTATGAAGTAATAACCCTTTAAAACTATATTATTTTCAAATTTATTTTCATGGGCTTAATTTCAATTTTACAAATTTAATTCACGGAATTATTTAATTTTATATTTATCATTATTATTTTAAATACAATATTTTATATCAGTACATATTTCAAATGATACATTCAAATTTAATAGTAAAAATTGAATTTAATGTAAAAAACCACAACACAATAACCACTTCCTTTTTCAAAGCTATTCTATAACAAGCAACGGTTTAATTGAATAATGAATTTTAAGTTTATTAAACTATTTGTGATTGATTATTGAATATTATATTTATGTAATTATATTTTAATGCGTAAATTTCATATAGAATCAGTGAATCATTGATTATTGAATAACCATCAAATTGATTGTAAAGACAGTTTTCGTGAAGTGACTAATGATTTAGGATAGTGAATGACTGTGGCTGACTAACGTGTAAGTATAGATGAATCTAAGAAGCAAATTAAATGAAAAATGTATGCCTTTAGTTTAAGCAACCCCGGTTTTCTAGTAAACCATCTAACTTTGTCCAAAAACATTTCAGCGATTTTTTCTATCATTTTCACAGTTACTCGTAAAAAATATATTTATTTAATTTCTCGTTATTCCGTTCTGCATATGCATTGTTTCATACATATCTAAAAATATAAAATACAACTCACCACCGTAACATTCCAAAACCATGTTTCATATTATAAGCTCATCGAAATAAACAATTTTGGAGTATTTAATAACTGTAACAAATGTAGGAAAGTATCATATGTGTGGGGTGACGGTGACGTGATGTAGTGGTTCTGAAAATAATGCAATTAAAATTGCAGGATATACGTATGTTCAAATGAAATGCCCCATTTTTATATGGTTTATGAAATTTATCGTTTAGAAAAATGAAAAATGGGAGTATCGATTAATGGCACTTATTGTGTTTGTGTTCAAATGAATATTAATTTGATATAAATTTAATACATATTTTCAAACGACTGAAAAATAAAACTTTATGAAAAAAACATTTAAATATAATTAATTAAATTTTATATAATTTAAACATACAATTATATGTTGTGTACTTATTTTATATTATTACTTAAAGTCTATCATATATATGACCTTCTATTATAATTTACAGTGCTGTATAGTGGCTTGAACATTTGGGTAAGAATATAATATTAAATTATACCTATATAGCTGTTTATACTCAATATTATCACGTACAACGCACAAGTAGCACACAATAATTTAATAATGATTTATTCCATCATATTTGGTAGATGTGAATAAATAATCTTTCATTAATATACTTGTAAAATTATACCATTTTATCAATATACCTATGAAATACTTAATTTATTGAATTAAAATAAAATTAATGAAACATACAATACTTATGCAACAAAAAATAGCAATCTATACAATAATCAGTATTAATATTTAATATGTTAAAATATTGCATGTGACTATTTTAAATACATATGATACTACTATGAAATGTGTTATAATCGATAAACATAAAAAAATATGAAATTTTTTAATTTATATTTTCAATAGACATTCAAATCGTTTTAATTAACAAACATGAAAGGTTGTTTAAAAAAATAATTTTGTTTCCACAAAATGACACAAACTTAAGACCGTAAAATACAGAGTTATTTATAACTGTTAATTCTAATAGTACATTATGAATTCGCTAGAAGGGAAACTGATTCCTCAGCAACCATTCGTAAATTGTAATATTATATTATATTTATATCAAAACGTCTCTGCATTATTGCTTCGATTATTATCAACTTTTTCTTTTGTTTTTTTCTCTTGTTCGCTGTTTAATACTTTAACACGTACATTTTAACGGTCTAACTACGTAGTAACCGTCGTCTAGTAAAATGTTGAATTTATCCCATGAGAACCCTTCATCATTTTAACTCTCGGTATACCTTTCTCCACTTCAACCATTATACATATTTTGACCCTGTAGTGTTCATTTAAATCACAATGATTTTTTTTTTAAGCAATTTATATATTTTAATACTCTTTCAGTACGTTTTGGTTTTGTGTTTAGTTAAAAACAAACTTCTTTCATTAAATTTGTATTCATTATTCTTAATTATTTCACTGTGAATTGTTAACAGTCAATCGCAGTCAAATATTTAGGTAACCACTTTATGTAAGTTTTAATTCAATTATAAAGTATGTGATATGACGTATGTATTTAATAATCATATAGTTATTTATATTGAAGTCATATTTAAATAGTATTATATATAGATATCAAATTAAAACTAATGTTTAAAAAAATACAATGTTTTCCTTTGAATTACTTCAATTTTGAAACAATTACATAGGCGATACCTAACTAATTAGGTCATAGGTAATTCATTATATGAAGTTTAATCGTTTAATATTAAAACCCTAACAGTTGAAACTAAATAAATATATATTACTATTTTTGCATTTACTTTAATTCATATTATTGTATGATTACCATTCATGAACTTCCTATTTATAGTTTTTGAAAATGCTAGTTATTTGGTAAATTATTAAATATAATATTTAATTTACCAATAAGATATATTTTAAATAAATAAATGCATTATTTAAACATTATCATAATGCAATCTGGGTAATAATAAGTGTGGTTATATTGTTACTTTTACATAAAGTGTAAAATATAAACAAGCGTAGACTATATTAAGTGATATTTACAGTTGAAACATATTTTTACTTTGATATCTGGTGCATTTTTGTTGCTATTCAAGAACGAATTAAATAATACGGTGACCTTAATTATATCCCTCGTTGCCGTGATCTACCCGGCATATATTTTGTCCACATTGAAACTGTTAAATATTATGAATATTCAACGATAATTAATCAAGTTTAACGAGACGACAACTGCGACAATAACAATAAATCAATCTGTATGCCTGATGAAAAGTCTAGTGTTGTATTATATTGCAGTAGAAGAGCGAAAATCTCAAAATTCACAATACTAAAATATTATATTTAAAAAAAAAAACCATTTTGTTCTCTTTAAAGTTAGTGGTGAAACCAACCGGAAATGATCGATAGGTATACTTCACCGTTCACATAAAGCTCATAATACTATAATATACGTACGGTTATCTCATTATGACGACATAATTATTCTAACGCCCCAATGTGTCCGATTCAAATATATACCACCCAACATTTTATATATATATCCTGGACGGCCGTTATATTATTATATTGGCTGTTTGGAGAACTATTATTACAAACCATTTCAAAACAGCATCCGATACAACCATATCGTTTTCAAACAGCTTTAAGCCATTTGACACTGTTGGAATGTTATGTCCTGGGACAGTTTTACGAGTTTCATTTAGTAGTCATCCGATACCCATACGCACATTATTATATTTAGATTGTATTGGCGTGTGGGTATAAAAGTTCAACGGCGCCTCAATGATGCCGTAAATATACCAAGATCTCGAGAATAATAGCCATTCAATTATATTAATAAAAACCATTAACGTCACATGAATGCTCTATATATACATACGCCTCGATCGTTCTCCATTCTATTCATTTTAATAATTATCTTAAGACACTACTGAATTTAAATCATTCATTTATTAAACCGTATTAAATTTAACTCGTGTTCTGCGTCTTACTCTGAAATAAATACTTTGATCGTTATAAATGCAATATACTACTTACAATTTTGCACAATTTTGCACATATTTGCTTTTATGATTATGTTAGGCATAAAAAGATATATGTATTTTCTATTGTATGTTTTACGTGAATATACAGAACAAATAGGTATAGTATTTTACACAGTAAGAATCAAATGAATACTCGTCCAAAAATTATTTAGTACTTGAGAAAAAAATAATATTATCATGTTACAACTTTAATAGGTACCGAATAAATAATTAATATCCATATATTTTCCAACGAATATTATTATATAATTATTAAATTTTAATGTATATGTGTTCTTTTGAAACACCAAGGACAAAATCTTCTGTGGAGATTATCGTAATCCTGTATTCAGAAACTTTTGAATCCGAAAATCCTTAGCAGGTTTCGGACCCTTATTAATTTTTGACCTTATAAATCTTTTCTACGAGAATTTCAGATGATACAAGATAGTTAAGCCCAAAACACACTCGATAGAGCTTCGAAGAGGAGATTAGTGTTGTGGCATCAATTAAGATAGCAGAAAATTACAATTAGTCACTTTAATCTCTTAAAAGTCGTTGATCAATTTTCCAAAGAACAAAGTAAATCTCTTATCTCTAAGGCCTTGACTATATTGGTTAAGTATTAAATTGGAATTTTATTTATTTACTATTTAATTAGAAGAGACATAGACATATTAAAGACAATTATTTCAACGTATACAATTTTTAATTAAAAATAATCAATCTTTAATAAGTAGGTATATTGTTGTTCATGCATTTATTTTTTAAACTATATTAATATTATGTTGAACAAAGTAAAATGATTTTTCATACTACTAAAAAACTCAGTACGTTGTATGTAAACTATACTATTGCTATAGAAAATAAAGTGTCCATAAATTTATGAAAAAAATTTATAGGACAGATCTAAACTAAAGGGGTACTTGTTTACTATCGCCGCACTAGTACAAATGATCTCTCAGCCACTCTTGTTTGTTATCGCCCTGCCATAAATAAAATATATTATAATATAATTAAATTAAAAATCAAACATTTAAAAAAAATGTATGATTATAAATTTGAAAAAAAATAATACAAATTTACAAAAGAGGCCATTTAAATTTAAAAAATGTATTATTATTATAAATTTAAAAAATAAAAATGATATAGATTTACAAAGGAGGTCAGAACTCAGAAAAATCTTATAACAGTTAAAAGTTAACAGTTTCAAAAGCCAGCAACGTACTAATAATATATTATTATGATATAAAATGTCTCACAAAATCTAGTTATTTCCTACAATATTTCCCAAAATAGATTATCTATCACAAGCTAAACACGATAGCTAAAACATGGCGGGACGATAACAAAAGAGAGTGGCGGGGAGATAGATTTTATACGGTGTACTGGTGGGACGATAACAGACAAGTACCACTAAAGGAAACATCATCAGTGAATATTTACAAAAAGTACCAAAATATCAACGTTGTACATGCAAATTCAATAAACGAATTAATTTCACATTAGCGAAAACTAAATATCAAGTAGATTTTAATTTTAGTTTTTGATAATAACTACATAATATCGCCTTAAAAATTAAAGCATAGCATATTATAAATATATATATATTTAGACATGCCATAACGAAAATAACATGTGTCACGTCCGTCTGGTAGTATTATCCGCGTATACGTAAAGAGATTTATTTAAAGGAGAATTTCTGTCGACAACTTTTTTACGTCAACTGACCTTAGTTAACTGCCTATTGGTTAATTTTTCAACTTCAATGGTTGAAGGTACTTGTGCGAAAATTGCGTGAGCTTTCTTTTCATTTTAATTTTATTAATATTATTACCATGGTCGGATTTAAGTTTTGCATATAACATGATATAATAAAAAACTAAAATTAAATTTAAAATTGAAATAGTATTCAAAATCATCAAAAACAATCATAATACATATACATTTAACAAAATAAATTATTGAATATTTTATTGATATCATTTTACTAAGCATAAATGTATAATATATTTTATGTACCTATATATTGTTAAATAAAAAAGTCATATCTATTTACATTTCATATTTGCATTCCGTCGTCTCTATTACAGTTCTATTTAATTTAAAATATCTCAAAAATTTATCACCATACTTTTTGAATACTTAGCTAGGTGTCATGGGAGTTACAATAATTTAACTAACAAAGCATATTAAATTACCCTACCAACATCGAAGAAGCGCTTAGAGGGACCAACACTGATGTAATATTCAATTTTTTCCATGCCACTATCTATCCAATCTATTATAAACTATTATTTGTAAATATTTTCTATGTACATAACCAAGTAAAAATACGTCTAAGCTATCAAACACTAATTCTACAATGTGAAACTTTTACAGGCTAATTACTTCTACTGTCGAAGCCTTTACTCTTATTTAAAAAAAGAAAAATAATAATTTAACTAGGTACCTAGATATAAAAAATGCATCGCAGGTATAATATGTATTTTAATCAATCCCTCATTCTTTCTGTTGATCATCGCGTACTTTATCACCAAGCGACATAGAACGACTAATAATTATTTATTGTGCAACTCTTAATCGGCCCATGTCATTCAAATTTTTGAAATGTTTGATATTTTTATAATTTAGGAACTGTGGTTTATTTCACTCATGAAACATTTATCCTATATTAATTACTTGAGTTTTAAATTGTAATATTATGTATTTGTATTATTTTTAACTATTCACGTATGTAACTGACTTGTAAATAATTTATTTTTAATTGTTAACAGTGATCAGTAACGTTATCATATCAAAAGTAGTATTTATTGGGAACATGCTATTAAATTTCTATTATTTAGGCTATTTAAGTAGGTATACTTGTGAAATAAAACATATCTTATAATTATATTTATAATAAATTATAATAAATCAAATTGCTTTATTCCGCATGTGGAAAAAGTTGAGATTCAATGATATTCAAAATTTGTTTTGTTGACATAGTAGGTATGTAATTTATTAAAATCTCACCGGTAAGATAAGTTTCCGCCTCAGATGTCCATGTCCATTCCGGATCGCCATGCCGTCTCAAATAAAGACATTCTAAGTGTAGTATTGATCCAGGGAAAACGACTAATCCACCATTTTGGTCGACAGCTGCTGATCCTGATGGAACCCGTACTAAAATTGTAGGAGGCGAATTTTCTATATAATCAAATTAAAAAATTATATAGGTAACTTATTATGACATATTTTATAATCATTAATCAATGGTATAATTGAACGACATTGGTTTCAGATGTTCAAGTTTGTTTAGGTCACACATGTGAGGTTAAACTGAATCACTTGACTCGAGTACTAGGGTGTTTCTGACATTTTACGGAAGTGAAAAAAAAGGTAAAGAAAGATACGTTAAGTATCTTGGGACCGTTGTCAAAACCAGACAAACAAACAACTGGTACTGCTCTTATATTTGATTCCAAAATCTTGTTTATCTTTTAAAATCTATATACCTCCAAACCAAACAGTTTTATTTGATCGTTTCGAATAGTAATATGTATTGCCACAATAATTTATCTAAATATTTAATTAATTGGTTGAAGTGGAAAAAGAATAGAGCCTAGAGATATAATATTAGTTAACAATTAATAATAAATATTACTTAGTTTAACTTATACATTTTTTTTTAAATTCCGTATTTATAAAATATACAGTTTTGTCTTAACTTTAAGTTACATTGTTAGTTTATTGGAATTTAATAATTTTACTGATCACTAAAATCAAAAAGCTAAAAAAAAAAATGAATACATGTAAAACTGTCTAATTTTTTAAAGTTATATTGAGACTTTTTTAATAAAAATAGACATGTAGTAAGGATATGAGATAGTATACAGTAGTGGTCGTATGAAAGTGTTTAAAATCAATATAATATCTCACATAAGAAAAATAATTTTATTTTTAAACCAGATTTTTTGAATAAATCTTCGATAAAATTATTTACGCTATGTGTAGACAACATTGCCTAGCAGTAATATCTGCATAAAAACTTGTTAATACGATTTTCAGTTAGGTAAAAATGAACTAGATTTATGTTTTTCTTAGATACAAACCTACTAAGATGCACACAGATATTATTAATATTAATAATTGAATGTACTATTTAGGTAAAGGTATATTTTACTCTTGTTTTAACATACTGTTTTTGTTTTCTTGTAATATACTTAGTCTTTACATATTACTTATATAATACAAAGTTCTTACCATTTATAGTTATATTTTAAAGGCACTAAACTGTAGCCAAGGCATCAAAAAAAAAAAAAAAAAAAAAAAAATACGAATACTTATATTATACACAGCATAACACAACTCTTGTTTTCTTTAAGCAAGAAAATGCCAGGGATTAAAAAGACTAATTACTAAAAAAATAATACAGAAAAGGAGAAGGAGTTTTCAACTACGAGAATAAAAATATAACATTTATACAAATTTATTTATGTAATGGAGTATAAAATGTTATATACCTACCAACTAATAATAATAAAAAATAGTCCAAACGAGTAGACACCTAATATAATGAACTACGGGTAAAGTACTTATTTTGAGGTTCTAGAAAATAAATGACTATAAAGTGTTAAGTAACAACATGATGTTTAATTATTGCGTTATATTTTAGTAATGAGTATAATTGGTAGTTACAGACAATTATTTATTACTAACTTGATATTGTAACCTATAGCTCATATTATAATATTGAAATATAATGCTACTAATAACAAAATATAAATTAAGTTTATAGTAGATATACGAGTATATACATATTGTTTTTACATATACGTTAGAATTACGGTTTTTAAAATTTATGAAATATAAATATATGATTTGAAATTAAAGAAAAGTTTGAGTCTTTACCTTTAGATTTGATTTATTAAAAACTATAAATGCTTATTTATTATTGCATATTTCTTGTTTAAGTATAACATAATGTTAAAAAATAATAAAACAAGAAGATTTAAAATCGATTTATCGTAAAACATACAGCTGTGTTATTGCCTATCAATGTAGACACATAGGGACTACATAAATAACTCTTGTTTGGACGAAAATTGTATTTAATGTCATTGTATTTTGGGATAACAAATAAAAGATTAAAAAAATAATTTTGGTTTAACAATGATTGAAGAAAATTCACGTGGAAGTGTAATTTTAAATACGTGCAATATTGTTGAATATTTTAAATATTAGTTTCATAAAAAATATCGACATTGGTAACTAAATTGAATCTAACATAATAATTAGTAATTTTACCCTTTAGTAATTATAATAATTAATACCAGTTAAATAATATAGATAATATGTTATACTATAGTAATAATTATTATAATTCTTTTTTAAATTATAGTGCAATCGAACTATAATTTCAGAAAATTTATAAAAAAAAAATACAGAAATATACACTTTAAAATTTATAATTGCCTGGATATAAGACTAAAATGGAAAAAAATTATTTTATTCTCTACAGTTTGTTAAAAAATATAAATTATTTAAAATATCACGTGTTATATTTTTAATATATTCTTTGCTCAAAACTTTGATTTATAAATTTAATTATGTGATGGAAATGATGGAATGTTATGATGGAATTTTAAATTTAATGTAAGTTCATTGGATTTAATTTAGATGATAAAATCATAAAATATTTTACATTTTAAAAATGTACTATAAATGTTTAGTATAAAGGGTTAAAAATGATGACCTCATAAGTGATAATTTTACTCACATTTATGAACTATAATGTGTGTTTTAGTTTTAATGTAGCAAGAACTTATATTTTAACATAAAATGATTGATCATTTTAGACGTTATAATTAGCTTTTAAAAAAATAAAAAATAAAATTTACGAGGGAAATTATAATTCAACTCTACTCTTATTTATATTACAATTTACACATCTAATACGTTTTTCGTTACCTTTCATCACTTTACTCTCAATGTCTTAAGTCATTTTATTTTCATTAAGTAGAATTTTTGCGAACACTACATGAAGGAAAATATATGAATAAAAAGTAAATATAATTTCAATACGTTTTTCATTCATCAGTTAAAAAATAACAATATATAACAATAATTAAGAACAGTGAAACTCCAAAATAACGAACGCTGCAATGTTATCTGCTATTCGGATAATCGGATGTGTCCCCTATTCATAGGGTTTACATTGAAAGTTTGTAGTTGGTTCCCAAGAAAACCGTCTACTATTAGGAGACATCTGTTAAAGAGATGAAACATTCATTGATAAATTATTCCTAATAATTTGATTAATAGTAGAATTTATATTTAAACACATGCGCATATTTAATTTCTTTGTTTATATATATTTACGTAAATATTTTAAAATTAGAAAATTTAAATCAGTATTTATGTTTTAATATAGATGGGCGAATTATTCTTAAAACAAACATGTTTTAATAAATATATTATACATAAATATTTTCATAGTACCTAAGTAATTGACTTAGGAATCTACATTAGTATACAAAAAGATACCTAATCATATTGATCCACATTGTTTTAAGACCACTAATCTAAATTATCTGATAGCGTTCATTATTGAGTTACATGTTAGATGTTAGGTGTTATATAGGTACATTTATGTTTTAGATGAGCTCTTAAAATGCTGATGCACTTTAATAGTATATTAAATTATAATATCAGAAATAAAAATACATTTTTAAATTTGAATTCTCTAACTTACGGGTTTTTAGGACTTAAAATAATTTTAAGTATTTGTATTGAAACATTAAATAACTTCGATTTTGTCTTCCAAAGCTATATTTGTAGATTAAATCAATATACATAACTGAAAACACGTCAATAGTAAGTTATTTTATTTCATTTCATTAGACATAACAAAAAATAACCCATTTTATCATGACAAATTAATATAAATTACATTTTGTCAATAATCTAATAATAGTAACGATACTAGGTGTAAAAGTAACAATACCCGAATAATTTGTGAATAGAGTTGTTGGTTGACATTTCGGTATTGGACTAGACCAAATTCCATTGCTACAATTTAATATTGAAGGTCCGCTAAGTTTGTATGTGCCAATAGGTTCTTGACACCGTGCTGATATTGAGCTATTATGTGGAATTGTCGTATTGAATTCCTAAAAAAAAACACAAAGATTATTTGTTAAAATTTAAATCTCTCCATAATTTTGTTTTTTTAATCATATTGTAACAAATTAAGTGTTTTAAAATTTACAACTTAATTTGGAAAAAAAATAATTTACTAATAAAATTTTAAAGTACAAGAAAGTACAATAACCCCATTTGGTTATTATAAAATTGCATTTTGTTAGAATAAATTTCATCCTAGTATCTAAAATTATTCTTATAGGTTTATTTGTTTTTTCGGTATTTTATTTTTATTCTATACCTATATGACATAACATAGACACATTTATAAAATATAGATGTAAAGATATTATTTATTGTATAAAAAATATAGGCATACATTTTTGTAATTAATCATTCTCTTTTATTTATCTTACTTTATTTTTTTTTTTTTCAATCGTTATGACTCTTTTATATTTGTTACGTATTCGTTGGACGATATTCTACAAGCATTTATTGTCAAGCACTAATAATATAGTATACTGATGTACTTTTGGAAACAACGATTTGAAAATTTTAGAATAATATCCCAATCAATTTCCACCATCTATCTTCAATTATACGATCGCAAAAAAAACAGTAACTGATGTAGAGTACACATTACTTGTAATTTTGATTTTTACGATACAATACTATTTATTGGGAATATAATATTATAATCTATTACAAACGCGTAAAATGACATTATTTGGGTTTTTTGTAAGCGTAATATAGGATTAAAAAAAATATATATATAATCTCTGTAGGTAATTTAACTAATAGCAGCTGCCTGCATTGGAATTACTGCAATAAATCAAATATGTGATAATTGTACCAGAACAAAAAACGAGATCAATATTGCAATATGAGTTATCGTTCCTGGAGTACCTAATCGCATTCCCTCATTAAGGATTGTATATGGTGTATCTATATATCTATATATATATATATATATATGTCTCATGTATGTAACATGTAGAAATGTTAATGTGAGTGGATTTTTATAAAAATACGAATGAATTAAATTTATTGACACTTTGGCAGATTGGTTTAAAATAAAAATGATCTATAATATCCATGAAAGATTTGTTTTAAAACAAAACCAACGTTTTTAACGCATTTAATATGTTTAATTGTCTAGGAAGAATATCAGTATAATTATGGTATTTTCAATAATAGTTCTATTGAATCAAAATATTCAGATTCTGATGTATTCTATAATGATTCTGATTAAATTTAAATTAAATTTTTAAACAATAATAAAAAGTCTTATGTTTATAGTAAGTATAGTAAATGAAACTTGTAAAACCATAACGAAAAACAGTTATTCCGTCCAGTTATTAAAAATTAATATGTTATTTGTAGTAAATACCTAGGACATGATAAACATCAAATCAATTTTAGATTCTGAGTGGAATGAGAAATATATTAATTTTACCATGATATGTGTTTTTTATTTTTTATTTTTTTTTTGTGTCTGTCATCACATTTTGGGGCAGTAAAATTGCTTCGATTTTCGACTTCAGTAACTCGTTCGATCAGACAGTGAATCTAGTTGGTACTTAGAGGGGGTCAAAAGTAAAAATTTCTCAATATTTTGCTAAATAATCGGAACAAAACAAAATAAAAAAGCGGGTAAGTGGATGTCGCTCTGCTATACATTAGATGGTGATGGGGTGGACCTCTGACTAGGGTAGGTTAGATTTGAATGCAATGATAGGTATCATTGTATACGAAAAACGATTCTGAACGGAGATGATTTTTCAGTCTAGAATATATTATATTTAAATATTGTCATATATTCTATTTTAAAACAAATAATTTTTTTTCAAATAGAACGAATTTTGCATAAGGCATGGTTAATCAATTTTCCCAAAAACATTGCATGTAGTAATCATAAGTCATAATATCTTATATTATCATACCTGGTTTGAGGATAAATCGTTATCATTACGCGATTTCATAAACATTTAAAACTCAAACGCTCAAAACATTTTTGTTATAATGACGCTTCAAATTTTCTCTATAGCTATTTGAAGCAAAACTTATGGAAAACTTAGTGTTGAATTTTATAACCTTAGATCTGAATACAAACAATTTTATGAGTTTTGAACTACAAACTAATTTACAAATATTCATGGTTTTGACAAATTTTTGTTAATATTTGAACTTCAAATGCTAATAAAAAAAATTGTGCATATGTATTCTTATAATTTTCTAATCACTGTAAGAATAACTTATGGGAAACTTTGTATTTTCAGTTGTCTATAAATATCTCAGAAAAAGTCAAAATATTTTGAAAATTAAATCATGTAAAGAAAATGCCAATCTAAATAACTGGTATTATTTTCAAGTATCTAAGACTTAAACTTTTTGAACAATAACAAATATTTAAAATCGTTTGAGGATAAATCGTTATCGTTACGCTATTTCGTAAAAATTTAAAATTCAAACGCACTTAAAATGTTTCCTATAATGATGCTTCGAGTTTTCTCCATAGCTACTTGAAGGAAAACTTATTGAAAACTTAGTGTTGTATTTTTAATCCTTATTTATAAAAACAAACATTTTTATGATTTTTCAACTTCAAAATTACTTGTAAATGTATATTTTTGACATCTATAATGCACCAAGGATATTCACTTTTAAATCAGCAACCACCCCCAAAGTTTGAAATTGAAGCATTATTTCGACTAGTTATGCTGTACACAGACATACACAAGAAAAAAAAACATTATTGTAAAATCAATACATTCATCACTCTGTTCAAAATCTAAAATTAAGGGAAAAACGGGAAATTTTACGCACAATCAGTTTTCGACAAAATCAATTTGGTTTTTGATGTAACTTTAAAACAAATAACTATAGATTGATAAAATTTTCACCAAATGTTTATATAAGTATATTCTATCCACCATGTAATTTTCGGAAAATTTCGACCAAAGTTGAACTATTCATAGGTATTTGCAACTTTTCGATCATTATTAATTTTTTTTAAAATTAATATCGGTAAAAATGAATTTGTTGGGTAGAAAAGCTTGAACATTTAATACAAGGCTCCTGACACTTTGTTACAATAGCAGTTTAAAAATATCAAAAATACATAAGCATGATTTTTTTATAAGCATTTAAAGTTCAAATTTTGACTAAATACGTAAAACTTACGTAAATGTTCAAATTATCTTAGATAAAAATTCATAAAAGTTTTTCATTTTAAATTTAAGATTTGAAAATTTAATACAAGGCTCCTAACATATTTTTACAATAGCAATTGAAAAATTAAACAAATATATAGTTACAATTTTTTTATAAGTATTCAAGTTTGATTTTTGACAACATACGTAAAAATCACGAAAATTCGCAAATTATTTTAAGCTAGAATTTCATAAAACTTTTTCTTTTTATATCTAAGATTTGAAAATGTTTAATAATCTATAATATATCCTATACAGATAAACCGTCTCCGCTCAGAATCGTTTTTCGTATACAATGATATTATATCATTGGATTCAAATTTAATTCCATCCATTACAGTTACCCACTTGTAACCTTATACTGTACATCAGAGCAACATCCACGACTTACCCACTTTTTTTAATTCAAAAATCAATTGTATTGAATGAGAAAAAAGATGTTCACACATAATAATTTCTGTCTCTTATACAAAAGATTTGATGACATTTTCAAACTAGTTTACACCATGTAACCAGCTAACCTGCTATGGCTAGCTGTGTAATACAATATCTCATAATATTCAAACGATGAGTTGTGTGTAGTACCTAACAATTATAGCGAGGGCGCATTCCCGTCCATTCACGCAAACAGCCACTAGTGTATAATAATAAACAGGCACTTCGCCTACCATACACATCCTTCTCCTTCTACTGATGTTGAAGTGATTATGATAATAATCATGATAGCTAAAATAACAATAATAATAATAATAAATATGACTTCACACAAACGGACTTTACCGAAGCCACGACCGTAGCTGCCTCAAGTTTTGCAGGTATAAATACATGAATTATTATTATATGTAAATGTGAATTCGAAGCTGTAATTAACAAGTGACTGGAAGGGATTGCCTCGCGTGCCAACGACCGCTCACCCTCAGACAAGTGTCCTACACTCAGAATATGAATTGGGGGTGTTTCAACTCGTCAGCCTTCACGCGCCAATGGGTTTTATCAAATTTTCCCTTTTCATTATTTTGACATTTTCGCGCTAAAAAAGACGTGGCAAGGCATGCTGGTGAATATATATTGAACACTAACTTAATTTAATAAATCATGCGTAACGGTTCTGGTGGATAATTTTATGCAGATTTAAAGAAAAAAAAAGTTAAAAATTCTTCAAGATTAAAAATATTTCTGTTTGTTATTTTTTAGAACTTTAATTTTAAAAACAGTAGTTTATTTTGAAAATTACAAAGTACAGTATTTTTTTTTTTTAGATATAGGTAGGTACACACATCGAATATTGGTACTCTACTTTTTATATTATGACCTAAAATACAATATAGGTTGTATGCTTAAAACTATGAGTATAGTTTAAAAAATTATAGTATTTTATATTATTGTATAAATAAAAAACAAAGAGTATTATCACTGCATTCAGATACATATATTATATATATATTGTGATTACTGAATTCTGTCAACATAGAACGATGACGTTATTGTAACATTTTCGTAGTCACGCAAACTTACGTAATATTATCCCCATTCATAAGACGTGTAAATTGATCAAATTAAAAAAATATATACCTAGGTAGTTATTTAAAATGCTAATAATAGAAACAGAAAATAATGAGTTATTTTGAAATTCATAAAACAATTATTTGGTTTAATACTTTGATATAATTCTACCTTAAAAATATACATTACATATTTATATAGCATAACACAAGAATTTGGGCATATATATTACCTACGCTTTACTTCATATTAATTTTATATTGATACATATTCACTTAAAATAATAAATAAAGCACATAATTATAAATTATAATGTACTAAATTTCATGATAAACACTATAAACTTCATTATTATACAATATAATAGGTACCTATTCTACTGAACAGCTCAAATAAGCTATACTTAAAAAATATTTCTGATACAGTCGACTAGGTTACTGTACTGGATGTGAACTAATATTATTATTATAAGTTTTGAGTAACACAAAAAAAAGAGATTGATATTGTCAAAATAACTGGTTCTGATAAAAATTCCCATTTTTACTGTTTAATTTCGTCTAATACTTTTTGTTACGTACACCGTTAAAAATGAAAAAAAGGCATTACCTACCTATTTTAAAATCAATACAATCATCGCTCCGTTCAGAATCTAAAATATTAATAAATCCGCTATTTTTGTAAATATTTATGTTATAATCGTATTAAACTATAGTGGCAGATAAAGGTGTTTTGAGAACACATGCATTTAAAAAAAGTTACGCTCACTACCCATTTTTGTTTATTTAAAAAATATATTCTTGGTGCACCCCACAATTATACTCAATTTACTCAAATTTAATCACTTATTAATCACTGAAGTTCATGGAAATTAATTATTATAGACTAAAATTGATATTACACATATTTAATAAGCTTCCCTGTGATACCAGTCATTTACAAACACCCCCCTCGAAAGCACACGCAGTTGGAGTACGCTTGCTAACCTTTCTGGGCGCCACTGTAATAAAATAAACCATTATTTTTTTTATTCATATGATATCTAAAGTATATTATTTTTTAACTAGCCAGAACTCACTAGGATACAAGCTATAATATGTATAAAGGTAAATTTTATTATTCTTAATGATTTGAAAAATAATTTTAAACGTATTCAAAAGTTTTCATTGGTATTACTCTTAATTATTATTAGTTAGTATCTTCTGTAATGGTTAAATTACAGTTTCTATGATAACCTTTTTAATTTTATTTGTACAAACTATAAACAAATTTTTTACAATAGATGAAGGGGTAGGTACATATGAGAAGGCAAAATTGGAGAATAGAAGAAATTATCCAATAATATTACTTCATTTTTATGAAAACCTAACTTGACCGCAGTAGATATTATACAAAATATACCATATTAACACTGTAAGTGCATAGATTATTGGTATAACTTTATGTAGCGGATCTTGTGATATTTTTTTTCTTCAAATAATAAGGGTAATATTATTATTTCGTATTTTTAGATATGAAAAAAAATAATACATGTAAACATAACGATATATACGTACATTATGTACAATATGATATATGAATAATAAATAGACGTTTCGAGTTTTAAAATATTATAATGCTTTTTAGTAAACGAATTTTTTGAAATAAGTTATACCTAATAACAATATGGTCATCCATATTAATAAATTAAAAAATAATATTCTTAAAAAATGGTAATTACGTATTATCTTGTTTTCGAATAAATGTGTTTCGTAATTTGTAAGTCATCCTTATCATCTGGTAATTGCAATTTCTGTAGGTGGTAGTGTTTCTATTTGTACCATTGTAACTATTGTATATACTTAAAAAGCTTTAATTTTAAAGTTTCTCATATTTATAAGTGATTTCATTTTTAAATTGTAAGTTTTAAATTAATTAAAAAAAACTTAACATTGTACTATAATAAACTGTTTCATTGATAAGTTTTTTTTTTCATTTTGCATACAATATACAATTTCAAATGAAATACAGACACAGATTCATAAATTATGCTTTGGATATGTCATTGTTATATTTAAATTTTTGTGAAAATTAGTAAAACAAAAACGTAGGTACAGATAAGAATTTTTTTATTATACATTAAATTTTACTTGTCTTATAAATTAAATGAAAATATTTCACACCACAAAGATTTATTATTTCTATGTAGATGAATAAATAGCAAATATTAGCGTTACCTGTATCTATATATAAAAATAAAGCAATAGCAAGGAATGTTTTTATTCATTGGTAGCCGATAAATTTACGACAAGAGAAAAGTACTAAAACAATCAAGGCTATACTGAAATTACTTGAAAGTTTCTAGAAAATACATTTTAAATTCTACGCCAAAGGCACCCAAACCTGTACGTAAAAAAACAATCACACTCTGTAAAAAACTCACGATCCCTGCAAAATGTACACGATACATCCCAATCCAATAGCAACCGTGAAAATAAGAGAAAAAATATATAATACAGCATAATCAAATGATAGAAAACAGGCCTAGCCTACTCTATAGTGGTATAGTGACGTGATTTCTTATTTTTATAAATTAAATATGAGTTTTTATGGTGAATAATTAAATAATAAATGACGATAAAAATTACAAAATATGCTGGAAAAAATATATGCATATTATATATGTTATACTTGTCCTACATTGTACATATATAATATTGGATGTTAAAAAATAAATTAAAAACAAAACTTATTTATACTTGTAAAATAAATTACCAAAAATAAACTAATTGGTTGCTGTAAAATATTTGAAAAGAAAAATGTTAATCTTTTATGTCAAAGAAGCGCATGATATTATTTAAACAAAAAATAATTTTGCATACAAATAACTCAAACAAGAAAATATAAGAATAAAGGAAATAATTGTTTGAATACTTAAAAATTTAATGAATGTCAAGTTTTTTTTTCTGCGAGCAGAATAATATTTAGCATGCAACAACAATGGTGTAATAATAATAGACAATTAAATAAACATCAAAGAAGAGAAAATTAATATGTATGTAAATATGATCTCAGTTATAATACTGTATAATATATGTATATAATAGTGTCACTGCCACTTAAATTAGAGAAAAAATAATAATCTGCAACCACAATTAAATTATTTTCAAAATGCACTCACTAAAAATATCAATATCTACATTTTAAATACGAATTATAAATGCCAAACAATTATTTTTCAACTAAACACTATTTCACTAATTCTAAATTAAAGCATATGTTTAAAATAATACAATTGCTATACCAACAATATTTAAAATCCCTATTGATACTTATAGTTATTAACAATAAATTAATAATACAACTAGGTATCATCATTATGCTAGGTGCCAGCCACAAGGTATCTACTTTTTTATGTACGAACTAACTACCAGTATTTAATATTATTGTTTAAATTCCTATTATAAAATTGGTACTTAAAATTTCAAGTTTACATCATTATAATACTGCATACACAAAATATATGCTTTATTATATTTCATAAAATGTTGAAACATCGATTGTGAATCTATAATAAATATAATATGATATGATATTTCTTCGGTTATCCAGGATATCTTATCCTATTGTTATTTATAAATAATGATTCCAATCGAAAAATTGTAACATGTTACAAAAACTATGTTAGCTAAAAATATGCTGATTGCAGAGAATAAATTAAACATACATAAAGGACTTCACATTTAATTTATGTAAAAAATATTCGTTATGTTTGTCATATATTCTTATGAACACATAAAAATGTCTTTATAAACTGTTTGATGAATTAATTAAATTTTATTTGAAAATAAAAATAAATGTCAGCTGATTTACGAATAATATTATTAATTTTATGTTTCATTTTTTTTTTTTTTTTTTTAACAAATACGCTTCAACTACCGGGATTATTGGTGTTTCAAAATGCATATTAAAGTTTACTTAATTTTTACAAAATAATAAATTGTAAATAGGTGAACAATTGATATAATAAGTTTTAAGATAAATATGTTTACATTTTATGTGATATTCTAAGTTTTGCTAATGTTATTATATTTTATGTAAAAAGTTGGTCTCTATAAAAAATTTTAAAAGTGATGATGTTCTTTCTTCGTTCGGTGCAAATATTTCACACACAGGTTGTTGGGGAGCATCAGTTTGTGTCTGGCGTTTTTTGTGAGGAGGCATTCAGTTAAAATATGTTTTACTGTGATCGCGGTGTTACATAAGGTGCATATCCGTTGTTCCTTTACGTTCATCAAATACTCATGAGTGTATAATGTGTGGCCAATTCGTAGTCTGTCGATGATGATTTGATGTCTGCGTGGGAGTGACATATCGTGTATCAAGGGGGGGGGGGGGTGGAGGATTTAATTTCTCTTAATTTGTTATTTTGTATTAATCTCCATTCTAAAAGACATATTTGATTGAGGATGGCGTTTATTTGATGTTGTGTGTCGAAATGGGTTGTAATATTCCAGAATTCAGTTTGTTCTTTGGTTGCTCTTTTGGCTATTTCGTCTGCGATTTCATTACCTGGTGTACTGTTGTGTCCAAGTACTCATATGTATCTGATGTCATTTTTGGTTATGAATAGAATGTTCAATATTTGGGTGCAAATAAAGTTGTTTTTTTTGGAATTTACTAAATTTTTGAGATCACTGAGAGAGTCAATGTATATGATTGTACATTGACTATCTAAGGTGGCGGCTAATTCTGTGACTTTTAAGCGTGAGTGGTTGTACGAATGCTAAGATTGTTTAGATCATTATTTTGATATTGGTCGATTGAGTTTCTTAATATTGCGCTGATCGGATTTTTTGTACCTTATTGTTCTTGAATAGTATTCTAATGTTTACGAGTGATTTTGAACCTGTGATGTTTATAATGCCGAGAACTGGGCTGATTTTGAAAGCACCAATCGACAATCTTAGAGCTATTTTGTGAATAGGGTCTAATGTCTTGATTGTAGTTGAATTTGCTTCTGCATATAGTATTGAGCCGTAATTCTAGTGCTGAGAGGAATATTGAGTTGTGTATTCGTTGTAGTGTTTTGCTTTCTGCTCCTAATTCGAGGTTACTTAGTGTTTTTATTATATTTAACTAAGTTATTGCTTCATTTTTTATTTTGAATATGTGTGTGCACTATGAGAGCTCTGAATCAAAGGTTAGGCCCATTATTTTTATGTTGAAGACTCGAGGGATATTTTTGTTTTCTATTTTTAGAGAAGGGTTATAGGGGATGTTTTTCTTAGAGAAAATTATGAATTGCGATTTTACCGGAGAAAAAGTAAAGCCTGAGGTTTTACTCCATGATAGTAAGTTGTTTATACAATTTTGTATTTGTTGAATAATTGTTGGTAAATTATTGGCTCTGCAAAATATATTGCTGGCATATGCATACATTGAGATTTTGTTTGGGGGACTTATGATAGATGGGAGGTCATTGAATGCCATCAGAAAGAGAGTTGAGCTTAGAGCAGAATCTTGAGGACTGCCATTTTCAAGAATGAAAGGGGAAGATAATGTTCCATTATTGGATATTTATATTATTCTATTTGTGAGATAATTAATGGTTAAGTTAATAACATTACCATTAAGATTCAAATGTTTCATATATTTAATAAGCCTGTGCCGCAAAATAGAGTCGAAAGCTTTTTTAGGTCAATGTTAACTTACCAAGTATTGATTTTTATTAAAGATTTCTTTGATTTAATTTTCATAATTTGCTAGAGAGCCCAAAGAAGAGTTATTTTTGTGGAATCCATGTTGTAGGTCGAGATTAGATTGTAAGTTTCTAGACACCACATTAATCTTGTGTTAATAATTTTTTATATGCCGTGGAGCATATATTGAAGATTATGAGCAAATAATCGCTTCTAAATGCAAGTTATAAGGTATCCCATGCCAGGTGAAGGGCAAGAAATGGTGTTGAGAATGGTAAGTCAATCGCTGAAAGTGTACCAGGAGCTGTTTCGAAATGAGTGGGTTTACCGCTGTTAAGTGTGATTAGGTTTTCAGAATCTATGATCGATTCGATTATTTTTCCTCTTGTGTTTGTTGTAGTACAGCCCCATAATTGGTTATGACTGTTGAAACCGCCTAGAAGAATGAAAGTTGGAGGGAGTTGTTGTATGATGTTTTTTATGTCTGCTTCAGTGAAAAGTTTGGTTTAAAAGTTAAAGGATGCTTATTGTAATTATTTGTTTGAGTTGAACGGTAATGGTTCTGCTTCTAGTGGAGTATTTACAGATATTTCTTCGGAAGTATATGTTTCTTTTAGGAATATGGAGGTATTTCCGCTAGCGCAGATTGCGTTCTCTTATTTTGGTATAATTTGTATAATCTTTTATTGTTTTTTTTTTTTTTGTAGCATATAAAGTTTGTTTCTTGAAGACAGATGGGCAGTATTTGTTTTTTAATATTTTCAATTCGCTGATACTTTTGAAGAAACCATTTAGGTTCCATTGTAATATGTTATAATTCGTGTTATTGTATTGCATTTCCGGTTTTTTTTTTTTTTAATTTAGTTAAATTTTTTTGTTCAATGTTGGTTCTGTTATTTGATGGAATATTATGAGTTATTGTTTATTGTATTGAAAAGATTAAGAAGCTTCTGATTCGTTAGAACCATAGGGTTCCGCATTTCATATTTTTGTGAAACGGTTGAATCTGTTTTTCATACTACTGTTGTGTAGGCTCGGTTTGATTAACGTAATGTTGTCTAATAAATCTTCTTTTGATATATCGTATTCCTTGTAAATTGTAGATGGTTTGAAATGGCCTTGATTATTTTCGAAAATGTGTTTAAAGGTAACGAAATCGATTTCACAATTATTTTGATCGGTGAAGAATTTTTGTATGGTTCTAGATATATGCCGATATTATCTAAGAATTTAGTTAGAGTCACTGATTTTGTTATCTTATTCTTTTTTTCTCGATGTTTTCATTTTGGGATATCACCAGGTTTTGGGGAGCAGGCATCACGTTTGAATCTTCATCAGGTTCTAATGGAGAAGGGGGCGCAGAGTGAAAAAGAAATGATTCTGGTAAAGATCTTTTAGTGCCGGATCGTTGTATAATGTCCATAGGGACAGCTTCAGAGTTAGAAAACATTTCTAAGTTTAAGTGTGTTGGTCCTAATGTAGTAGAGAATGTAGTTGGAAGATTTGATGGTGATATCGGCTCAAAAGAGATATTGGGTGTTTCAAGTAGTAATGTGTCGGTGTTCAATGTGGATAAATCTGCTATAGGGGTAATATATATGTGTTTGGCAAAACGACTAATATCGAAGAAGCGTTTACAATGAGTTGGTCATTGTTTACTTGGGGCATTTTGTTGATTAAACCATATTGGTTTGAGCAATGAGACACAATGTGACCTTGGGCCTTACATAACTAGCAGGTTAGGGAGTCATTGGATAAAAGATCCTGTAGTTGGTGTCTTTGTAATTAATAACCATTGTTGGAGAGATTTTAATAAAATCATCATGTTGAATAAACGTTTATCGACGAAAACTTGGATATGTGTAAAATAATCCACTTGAATACCGGCCCTTAGAGGTGTTATAGTGCTGCAAAGAGGTATATTTATTTTAATGAATTTGTTTGCAATAATATCAAGAGGTATATTTGGATAAACGTTAGATAATATTATTCTTTTATGTGGTTTTAAGAATTTGCATAATTTGAACTATTGTTGTTGTAATGTAATAATTGTGTGATTATCAATTAGATTTTTGAATGAGCTGCTTGATAGGAAAATGATTAAACATCCTTTTGATAAAGGAGATGGAAATAGAATGTTAGACGGTTGGACTAAATTGCCGATTGTGATTATGTAATCTTTGTGTGGGAAGTTGTCGTCTATATTGATTAATTATGCTTGGTATTTTTTGGGTACCAAGCTGTTTGCAACGATTGAGGCAAAATATTGTTTTTGATATCTGTGTTGATAGCGCTGGCTGGAGTGGTAATGTTGGATAAATTTTTTGATGAGGACTGAGGTAGTAGTTTAGAAATTGATGTGATTTTTTGCGTATTTGGTTTGGGTGTGGTTTTGAGTGTAGTAGTAGGTGACGTTTTATTTTTTTGTTTTGTGCATTATTTGATTGAGGTAATTGACAAATGGAGGGGTTTTTTACAGCCAGTGGTTTTGTAAACATTTTGATGAGATGGGCTTGCGCCCGCCGGATGTAGTTATATATTAGCTAAAAGTATAAATAACGAACATATTATGACCTGTGATATAGTGAGTGTGTACTATGTTGCTATCAGAGCTTTAAAACGGTACTCGTGAAACGCGATAAGGTACGTGTAGTCTGTGCGAAGTCTAACAACGAACTGAGGCTATTTCATTTCTATTTTGTTTAAAAGTTAACAATAAATTCGCAGTAATAAAATATTAAATTCAAGTAATATTGCTTTTTATTTTATAATAATTAAACATGATACTGATGGCCATAATATTATAACGAAAATATTACAATTATTTATAGTAAATTGTACATACTAGGTTGATAGATTTACATAGCCACTAAGTCAGGTACCTATTTCGGTACTCAACAAGATATTAACACTTATAACTTGTAAGAGTATAATGATGTACTGCAATATAGGTGGAATAGTTAATTGTATAGTAAAATATATTATGTATTAAAAATATGATTTCATTGCCAACACAAATTGTTTCATATTAATATACCATCCATAATTCAAATATTATTTTTTTTTTGAATTATTAAGAAAATTGAATAATTTATGATATGAGACAGTATTAATATAATACTTATAAATAACAAAACAAATATTTTATAATGTAGATATTATTAGTGATTACTGATTATATACATTTGTCTGAAAGACAAATAGTTATCTTGGCAGAAACTTAAAAGTGTCTGTAAATAGCTATAGAGTTATATTATATAGAGTAACATGTTGTAATTAATAGTGCTGAGCCCGTATGGATACTATATTGTCAGAATCATTTATGTTGCACATAAACAACCTAACTATTTGTAAATCGAAACATTTAAATAGGAGTATTATTTATAAGTTATAAGGGCTTTATTCATTATTTATAACAAGTTCATTTTTTTTGTGTGTTAATTATAAATATTCAATTATTTGATTCATTATAGATTCAACAAAATTTTAAAATTTAAAACTTAAACGTTTTCATTTAATAATATATACGAACTGCATATAGTATGCATAACTGCATAAGTTATCTGACAATTCGTATGTGATTTGCAATTAATGTAATAATTATATCTAGATTTAAATTGTTGATATCATTAATGAGAGTGCATATTTTAATTTTTATAAAACCGTTTTGTTTGGCTCAGGTTTTAAATGTTATAATGCACCTTTTCACAGATGACCCATTAAATATGCATTTTTTTATAATATATTTAAGAATATATTGCTCAAGATGAACAAAAATTAAAACGGAAAAATGAAGCTATGTAAAATATCTATATCTACCTAATCTCAAAAAATAATATTTAGTGAAATAATAGCATTCCACATCAAACTATATATCCTAATTTCTGTTGAAATATATTATATTATGATATTATATATAATAATGTAATATCACAGTAAAATAAATAAGAAGTATGTTTCTCAAAAAAACGTGTTTACGTCTCAATTCTCGCATGCACATCGCCTTGTATTTTTTAACATTCTGCATTGCATATGATTAAATCTAAATGTGTGACGTCACTTTAAGTTTATTGTTAGTTGCATAAGTATATAAATTATACATTGTCACTTAAAAAAATATAAGCAGTCATATCATTAATCATACTTCTTATTTCTTATACTATTATATAAATATATATTACCAAACAAATAGACATAAAGATGAGTTAGAATAGAATTAAAACTATTTTTTTTTATCATCAAGGACTTTTAAAATGTATATCTGTTTTACATTTTTTATTGTGTTTCTTAAATTTTTCTTGAACAATTGTCTCAGACATTTCATTTTGCACCTTTAAAGATTTGAAATTTAATCAGAGCAGCAGTTAGGTTAACCTAACCTACTCCAAAAACGTATTTTTATTTTTTATTTATTTGGTATTAAGTACATTTTTGGAATGAACCTTGTGCATAGAAACGCTGTATGCTGTTTGAAATATATTAACTATTAAATTGAATATATTTATTTGGACTTAAAAATTAGTTTTATTTAATTTACTGTTTAAACAATTAAATGACGAATATTATGATTGTATACATAAATGTTAATTAAGTACGTAATATTATGATAGGAATAAGGTTAATTACAAGATATTTACGTGGTTGTAATAACCTATAAATTGTATCCATTAAAATAAAGTTTTGATTAATCCATATATTTGATACCTGATATTACCGTTTAACAGTGTTTAATTGTATTAGGTAAATACATTTTATTTGCATTGTAGGGTATAATTACATTTCTAAACAATGTGAGCTGTGAATAATACATTACTTCATGACTTATAAATTGCTTAAACCCGTATAAACTATCTATACAGTAATAATATAATATAATAACCAGGGCTTGGATTTCAATACCTTTGCATATTTTTTGGGGGGTATCTTACGCGATACTTACCAAGCTACAAATATGTTTCAAGTACTTCGCGTTCTAACCACAAACATTTTTTGTTTTTTTTTTGCATTTTAGCAGATTTTATGCTTTTTAGGGCATTTTTACGTTTTAATTAATTTTTAATTTTTTAGGACATTTTTGACCTATTTCTCGTTTTATGACTAAAAAAATTGACCTCATTGAAATATAAGTAGGTATTACATATTAATATAGTACTATGTGATATAAATTATTTTCATTTTTAACTATTTTAACTTATTTAACATCAGGTAATCCGCTTTTAAATCAGACAATACGTATGTCACACCATCCAATAAGCCGATGTTATAGCATATACAACTAAACTTTTATCGGAGTATTTTCTTATCGAGCTATGATATTATAATATCGGTGGTGCGCGTGGCCGATTGTCGGACTCGGACGTTTTTAGTCGTGTTGCGTATTACGTCGAAAGTACTTACTGCAGATGTATTTCACATGTTACATATTTTACGTATATTATTTATATTTGTATAAAAATAAAAATAAGGATACCATGTTCGGACCAAACTTCATGGATACGTAAGAGAATTGGTAGTGATGTGTTTTCTACGGATGGTCAAATTTTATTTTGTAAAATATGTGAGATGAAAGTTGACGCTGTAAAAAAGGTTACAATTACTTAATATGTATTACGTGATAAGCACAAACAAGGATTACAACTACAAATTTTAGGTACCAAAATTCAAAATGTATTAACAGTACGAAAATCACCATTCTTTGAAGACTAAACTAATGTATTTCTATCTACGAATATACCACTGTATAAATTGAATCAACCAGCTTTTCGCGAAATTTTAGTACAATATACAAATAAAAAATGTATGAAAACATACTTATAAAAATTAGACAGTATAATATACAAAATACAAATATTTGGATATCTATAGACGAAACGACTGATGTAGAAAGGCGTTACGTAGTAAACGTTATAGTTGGAACTTAAGAAGTAGATATACCAGTGCCGTATCTAGGCATTGGCAAGGTGGGCGGTATCCAAGGGCGCAGTTTAAAATGATCGCACTAGGCCACTAAGGGTGCAATTTTTATATCATATAAATACTAAAAATGCATTATAAATTTATAACATTGGTTGCCAAGGGCGCACATAAAGCTAGTTATTACGGCACTGGTAGATACGCCCGGAAAATAATTTTTACTAAATAGCGATGTTTTAGAAAGAGCGAACCATAATACAATCGCGAAATTATTTGATAGATCTCTCTTAACTTTGTGACCAACAAGAATAAAACATGACATGGTATTACTTTTTTTGATTGACGCAGCTCTATGTGTGGTCAAAGCTTTAACCAAATAAAAAAAATATGTCAAATATTAGAAGGAGAAGGAGATATTAATCCAGAAAATATTATTCCAGAAGACTTAACACCTAACGATCTGAAATTTTTCAAGTTTGCTCCTATCACATTAGTTGATTTAGAGAGGTCATTTTCAGTATATAAAAACTTATTGGCAGACAACCGTCGATCATTTAAATTCCAAAACATTAAAGAAATTCTTATTGTACAATACAATGCAAATGTAATTTAATTTTTTACTTATTTTTTAACTATAGTATTTTTTTTTGTACATTATAATGCAAATATAATTTTATATTTTACTCATTTTTTAATAATAATTTGAATTTATTTAATAAATAATGCATTTTTTGATATTTCGAGAACATTTAAATCCAAGCCCTAATAATGTTTTTGCCCGGGCTCGGACCATTTAATGGTCAATAAACTATAATAATAAGCTAATAACTTAATCTAAATTTCACGTATAGATTGTTAGCAGAGAAATTAATTTACCTTAAGATCAACACTTTTGAACATTTTAAAATTAAATAATTTTAATACATCTATTGGTTAGGTACCTGCGTAAAATGATTTATTAAAAAAATCCCAAGTTGCCTACTTTATAGATATTTATAAATGGACTATCATATCATTTATATAATATGATGAGTTATAAATGATTGTATAACGAAGACCATAATAAGGAGACCCAACTCCGCTTTTGACAATGTCCCGAAATGAGTCGCACGATTAAACAGCCACAGGTGGCACTGCGTATGCCAAGGTTACTACTGTAACACACGTAGTATAGGGATTATTCATGTTTTTTGTAAAATATATTTCGAACCATGACCCATTATAAATTGAATAGTTCGTAAAATTACTCATTCATACGTGTTTATTTGTGTTTTTTTCATGCGGGTAGCCGTACTAGTTTGATCTCCTTATTCTAATCTTCATTCATCATAGATCGTATATTATAATTCTATGAGATATTCGTCGATATATCATATTATTATCTGATATCTGATAAAAACATTTTGTTTATTTTTATTATTATTAGGCATAGAAAAATACTCACTATGATAATCCGATTTTTAAATGATAGAATAAGGTTTGGTGGCACTTCTTCCAATGCACATGATTTTAATATTGGCTGAAATCTGCCATCACCATTTACTTCTGAAAAATGTTTACCAAAATTAAAAAAAATAATTAAAATAACAAATAATATGAATCTGAACTTTAATCTGAAATAATTTAACTGAACAATATGTAGACTATTTAGTTTTTGTAATTAGTTGTAGTTTAATTAAAAATTAAAATGATTAAACATCAAAACACAATTAACTTTAAAAATACGTATCATAATAACAATCAACATTATTGTACTTGTACTTGTACTTATATCTGTAACGGTTATAAGTGGGTACATATTAGAAAGAAAAGATATTACGGTAATGACTATTCACCATGTATTATTTCAATTTCCCTCTACCAATTATTAATTTACATATTTTTGATTTAAAATAATCGATATATAATTGATTAACGTTGTCTCACACACTTTAATAATTAAATGGGACATCCAATATTAATTCAATAATTACATTTCATGCATTTTGTTTTCATTCAAACACAAATTTAATATATAAGATTCTTATAATTACACGAATTAAATTAAATTTTGCTTAATAAGAAAAAAATATGTGACATGCGTTTAAATAGGTGCATTTATAATTCAATAACTGATGTGACTATTGTAGATTAACAAATAAAACGATAGGGAAATAAGGTATTCGCTATGCAGTTCACTAGGAGTTGATGATGCCTCGTCATTGAGTATGTCAATGTGATAGATATGATACATGAGTTAAATGATAAATGATTGCATATAAAAAAAAAATTCCTTATGGAGATGGTATTTTTAATAATATTAATTATTTTATGATTTGTGAACAAAAATTGACAAATCAAAATAATAAAATAATTTAAAATTGTTTAAAAGATGTCTTATATAAATATTTTGTAAAAAATACGAGGTTTTATGGTTATTTTTTTTTAATCGTATAAAAACCATTTTAGTGAGAAACTGGAGTTTCGCAAATATTCCTATCTTTAGTATTTATTTTCTGATTATTTTAAAAATTTTAAAAATTACTAGGAATATTTTAAATGTTAACCCATTAAAATATCCAAGGTATTGAATGATATTTAAATATTTAGATAAGATTTTTATCAGAAACTACCTACATGATTCAAAGTTGAAGATTGAAGCATTTTTATCGTTTCAAAAATTATAAAGATTTATAGGTAGGTACTTACATAAAAAAATATAAATGATACCGCAAAATATCATTGCTCTCAAAATCTAAAACCATTCTTGATTAAATATCAGTATTTTCCATTATAAAACAATATTATACCGATTATTACTATTTACTAATAATTAAAAAAGTAATACCTAATAAAAATGAAGTTAATTACACTTAAAATCAAAATCATTTATTTAAAAAAGAACATCGTAAACGATAAAGGTACCTATCTAATGTAGTGATATGTAATGACAATTCCAATACATTGTTATTTTGATTAGTTGGATACAGTAAACCTACTCAATGTTTTAGTAAAATTCGGTACTATGTATTGGGTGATTAACCGGTGCACTGTACCTATCTGTTGTTCTCTCCAACGTTGTTTCTGTTTTGGATATTAATTCTATATACTTGGAATATTATTCGCAAGGGTACTCTGTAAAGAGAAACGGGCTTAACGAACCCGCGGTTCCTAGTTAACTGAGGTTGCAGCCTGAAGGTCACGTAGATGACTCTCAGGTCAGTAAGGTGTATCAAAATCTATACTCTGAAGCAACCTCAAAACTGTTGGGCCCTCCATTAATGGAGGTTGTCGTAGGACTAACAACCCTACACGGAAAAACACACATTGTTACGACTCAACCAAAATCGCCTCTGATGAAATATGTGGAGCTAAAGGACTTTTTGATAGGAACCTGGAATGTAAGATCGTTGTATAGGGCTGGACATTTGACGACAGTTATATCGAGTCTTGAACGATATAAACTGAATATAGCTGCGATTCAAGAAACTAGATGACCAAGGCAAGGAAACCTAAAAACAAATAATTATACCTACTTCTTTAGTGGTGGACTGGATCATCAAGCAGGGGTTGGCTTTGTGGTAAACGACAAACTGTTACCTAACGTAAAACGTTTTGAAGCAATTAATGATAGAATATGCTATCTAGAACTAAAATGTAAATGGTATAACTTAGTTATAATCAACAGCTATGCACCTACTGAGGATAAGAATGAAGCAATTAAGAATGAATTTTATGAAAGACTGGACACAGTGTGTGACTTACTACCAAATAGTAAAGTGAAAATATTACTTGGTGATTTTAACGCTAAAATAGATCAAGAACCAATCTTCAGCCCGACAATAGGGAGTAATAGCCTACATTTGAACTCAAATGACAATGGGACGAGACTTACACACTTTGCTATGGCACAAGATATGGTAGTAAGTAGCACTACCTTTCCTCATAAAAATATACACAAACAGACATGGGTTTCGCCAGATGGGTGAACGAGAAACCAGATAGATCACGTAGTAGTAGATGGTAGATTTAAAAGATGTATAATGGATGTGCGTAGCATGAGAGGTAGTAGTGAAATATCAGACCATTTCATGGTGAAAGCCAAACTCAGAATAAGACTATCAATAAAATGGAAAGAGCGAAGAGCACCTGTCAAAAAGATAAACGTTGAACCACTGAAGTATTCTCAGACGACAGAACAGTACAAAAATAGGTTAAATGATATAATGCGGCCAGCGGAAAAGGCGAGCAGTATAGATTAGATGTGGGAAAAAACCGAGAAGTCGGTCAAGAAAATAGCAGAGGAAGTTCTGGGATATCAAGGAAAACGAGCAATAAATAAATGGTTTAACGAAGAATACAGGATTGCCATGGTAGAAAGAGACGATGCAAGAACAACAATGTCAAGGAATCCAAGTGAAGCCAATAAATGAGAATTAGCCTTAAAACAGAAAAGAGCAAAGCAGATAATCAGAAAAAAACAAAAGAATGTGGGAGAAAACTAGAATAGAAACTATCGAAAATAGCTACAAAAGCAACACAAAACTATTCTTTGAAAAGGCAAATGAGGTTAAAAACGGATTTAAACCAAGATCAACGATAATGAAAGATGACCAAGGAACATTAATAACTGATAAGGAAGAAGTAACAAGAGAATTCAAAAAAGGTTTTCGAACAAATGTTGAATATATCAACCGAAACAGAAGCGGAAGACAATAACATTATCACAGTAGAGCAATATTTAGAAGAACCCACGTTGGAAGAGGTTAAAATGGCGGTCGACATGCTAAAGGGAGGGAAGGCACCAGGAGAAGATACAATAATAGCGGAACTTTTAAAGTAAGGAGGAATTACTCTTATGATAAACTTAAAACAGCTGATAAATAAAATATGGAGAGAAGTAAGTAGTAACAATACCAAAAGCATGGCAGGTTTCCATACTATGCCCAATATATAAAAAAGGAGATGTAATGAACTGTCAAAACTATAGAGGTATATCCCTGCTTAACACAACTTATAAAGTTCTCTCGAACATAATTTTAAATAGGCTAAAACCGTATGCTAAAGAGATAGTAGGAGAATACCAAGCAGGTTTTACAACTGAAAAATCCACGACAGACCAAATACATGTCATCAAACAAATAACCGAAAAAAGTCATGAATTTGATAAAGATGTGTACCTGTTATTTGTAGATTTTAAACAAGCCTATGATTCGATAGCTAGAAGTAAGTTATAGAATGTAATGGTCCAACTTGGAACACCAGCTAAACTCGTTAGGATGGTGAAAGCGTGTATGGAAAGCTCAAGGTGCAAAGTTAAGTTCAACTCGGTATTATCAAAGGAATTAGCAGTGATCACGGAGGTAAGACAGGGTGATGCTCTATCTCCGATCCTATTTAACATCGCGCATGGTAGTTAAAGAAGTATTGCAAAACGAGCCACAATGTTTAAATATAGGACAAGGAAAACAAGTATTTTTGGCAGCGTACGCAGATGACATATTTGTTACAAGTCAAAACGTTTCTGAATGGCTAAAGAAGACGCCCCGATATGCACTAGGTACCTACTTACCTATGGAGTCAGTATTGCAAATATATGACATGTTATTGCAGTTTATGACATAAAAAAATATGAGCTTTCAGAATCTCTCAACCAACTATTTCCATCGCAATCAAATTTATCGTCAATCTACTGAACAAGACATCTCTTATATTAAAAATTCTTCCAACCGTATAATCTATCTAGTACTCTGGTAATGTTTAAAATATGATCATTTATGCAATCTTTATACTTCTATATTTAATACAATTAAATTTTGTCAATATTACGCAATGATCAATGATACTGTTAATTTATTTAAGAAATAATAAAAAATATTATACAGCGTGATTTCTATGCAGTACGATCATCAGGATGGTTTTCTTGAACATTCCCATCACGTATGTAAATCAAAATTCTAATGAATATCTTCTGAATTATTAAAATGTTTATACTGATTTAATATGATTACCAACTTGTTTAAATAGTCTTTACCCTTTTATCTACTTAACCCATTAGTCATTATCAAAGGTATATTATCCTTAGTAGTTAGAACAAATAGTCATATAATATGTAACTCAAAAATTACTAACTCAAATTTGATTTAGATACATTAAAACATCGAATTTTTCAAATAAAAATATTTGTTTAGTATTAAAAATGAAAAAGGGCGGTTTCTACTTAAAAACAGAAATTAGTACTATAGCAAAATCATTTCAAGTGGTACTAAAAATTTCAAGGATTCAAAAATATTGTATTCAAGCGTATTTCAAAATTCCAAAAGTCAGAATTAGAATGTATGCATAATTTAGGCATACAAATAGGTTGAGCTTTCTAAGACATTCACTTTGTATAAATATTATGTTTAGATTATTATTAATTGACATATTTTTTCAGGTCAAAACTCAAAAATGTATAAAAGTTTTTATACCCATATTATTTGAATAAATATTTTCCTTAATGTTTGATTTATTTATGTAGTGTTCCTCAAACTGTTATTCAATTTACTAAGTCCTTAATCTACACCATTGAGTAAATAGTAAATATAATCAAAATTTGAGAGAGTTTTAAATAAAATTGTACGTTTTCAAAATAACTCGAAGCATTACCAGTGCGAGAAGTGCTGGAATATACTTTTAATAGGTACCTACGCTTAATTTATTATAGTTTACATAATCAAATAACTCGTATTTAATACTAAATATAAATTAAAATAAAATAAAAACAAACTCTTTACCCAATAGTTTCCTTCGTTCAAACGAAAAATAATTTAATATTCCATGTTTTAAAAATCAAAAACCAGATATCAATGAAACTTTCTCGTATATTTATTTATAAAGAATCTATATATAAAGTCTCTATATAAAGTCCATGCTTTTAAATAAAGTATTTATGTTTGAAAAAGTAACAAATATTCACAAATTGCATGATTTTTTTTATACATTTATTAATATTATCATTTTAATAAATAATATTTTATCATGCTTGAAAAGAAAAGTTCATTATTAATGTTGCTGAATATTTACCACAAAAAATTTTGTCTGTATTTAGATCACGTTTGCGTTTTTTATAACGCAAAATTCGACAAAAGACTTAATTTAAATATTTAAACAATTATTATATTATATTCAATTTTATTAAAGTATATAAATTCTAAGAAGAGAATTATATATTAATATATAAGTTATCCTGTACCATCTTCATATTTTCGTTATTTTTCCTAAATAATGGTCTAGATTGGTCATGAGACTGAGATAGTACCACGTACAAATAAATTTTTTGTTTATAAGTATAAACGAGTAGACGTTGATGAAGAGCACATATTTTAACGCACACAGACCCAAAGTCTTGAAATTGTTGTTTTTTTCTAATTTAAAATAAATATTTATAAATGTCATAGGTATTGTAACATCACGTCATTGTGGTTCCACATTCCTTCCAGTTTGTAACAAGAGCCCTGCCGGTTATGACAATTGAACTCGTTATATTATCCAGTAAAAAGTAGAAACTAGAGAGTCAAGATAAAGTACCTCGTGATGCAATATTAACAAACTATGAGTGTGCCTCCGAAGAAACGCAATTAGCCAATCACACTGGGCGATACCCGTTTGAGTACATTTAACCTTTTTTGTGACTTGTTTGCGGAAAAATATAAAACTCAATTGCGCACACGAATTTGTAATACTTGTGATTAATGGCTCAAAACGTAGGACTATTTGAGTACATAAATTATATCAAAAGTGTATGTATTAAAACCCAAAAGAACTAAAAAAAATGATGTTTAAGATTATATTTCTCACTTTTACAGGCTTAGGACTGTCTATATTATACAACAGGCATGATTATTTTTTTTTTTGTTAATTTAATTTAAACTATATTTGTTATATTATTTCAATGTCATGTTTGTATTTAGGTACTATTTCATTAATTTTAATGCAATGCTTCTTTGCCGTTAATCAAACTAATTTATCACTATAATATTTTGTGTCTATTTATTTTAAATATTTCAATCGATTTATACATTTGTTACATAATTATCTGAAATAGTTTTGACCAAAAACTTTTGAGATTACGTGTAGGTATCTTATAAAAATTTGCACTGAAAGTTACAATATAAATCTAACTTAATAATATTATACTCAAACAAGAAGTCATTTTTCATGTCAACATTTGTATGAGCAAGGTTTGCAAGTTTTCCTAAGTACGCAAACGAGTTGTCTGCAGTTACCAGGTGAAATTGTGTACTGTGCGCAAACGAGTCATCCCCATAACCGATCACAACATATGTATTATAGTACTTGTGGAGTGTATTATGGATTGTATTTAAGTAAAATACAGGATATAACAAGTCTATTTGACTAATGCTATATCTATTTTTCCTTTTAATATTTATAAGTTTTTTTTTTGTAATGATTTCTAGAGCTCTGTGCTATAAATTTTATACGTTATAATATTTTTTTTTTTTACAAATAATATAAAATAATTTAAGTTTGTTTCTTATAACCCAATAGATAGCTATTTTATAAGCAAGTCTTTAAAAACAGTTTTGTTGTTTAAAACTTTAAATTTGGTTACGTCATTGATTTTTAAACATTTCAATGTTCGTTAAAATTCAGATTTATTTCTTGCTAATCAGTATTTTATTATCTTTAAAAGGTAGGTAATCAATAACAAATACATATATTTTATCAATATTTAATATGACCATGGGATGCATACCACCGTCATTAGTCAAATTGACCTGTTACACCCTGTGTATTAGGTATTTATCATATTTTTATAAATAAAAAACGGTATCGTACAAAACATCTTTCTAATCAAAAGCTTATTATTTCAAAAATAAATAGAAATAAAAAAATAAAACTGTCCAAAATATATATATATATTTTTAAATTTATAAAATTTTAATTGTTTCAACAAAATATTTTTTTACGATGTTAAAAAAAATAATAATTAAAATGTATAGCACTAATCTCCGAAAATAAATTTATTTTTTAATACATGCATAAAATTTTTTAGTTTGAGATGAAAAACTCTAGAGATTACATCGTGTCTATCAAACGACTTTTGGTCTTGAAATAATTCATTTTTTATTTCCGGCCATTCCGGGTTGCATGTGAAAGTAATAAATAAATCTGGACGGCCAAATTTACGAACATAAGTCGTGGCATCCTGATTTTTTTCATGCATGAAACGTGGGGAGCCAGTAAAAGAGGAGGGAAGAATTACTTGTTGCCCCACGTTATTAGCATTAATATTTGCATCATTGTTAACATCATCTCGGAGGTGAACATAATCATCCGCACGTAGTTGTTTTTGATGGTTACGAATAAAGTGTAGTCTTTCAGAAATCATTTATAATAATAATAATATGAAAAAAACAAACATAGTAGGTATTCGGTTTCTTTATGTCATACAATATGTTTACCATATGTTTCCATTTTATATAAGAACAACTCATCCTCTTTGGATCTGCAACCTATAGAACCATAACAACTAAAAATATTTAGTATATTTTTTGGCCGGAAGAGGGCGTGGCGTGGCGAGTAGTGGCTACTGTGATTCTGTTTTTGATTTTTTATGAACTTTATACTTTTTTTTTATTGACAAAATTGGTACTAAAACCTTCAGCAGAGTGTCGGGTTTCAGCCAAATCGGTTCAGTAGTTTTCTCGGTTAGTGCAGTCTAAGAAAAACCCTTACAATTTTATATAAAAGTATAGATTTTCAAAATTGTTGATGCTTGATATTTTTATCAATACTTATTTACATTTAAAAAAAAAACGAAAAAAGTCACGATATAACTGAATATAATTTTTTTTTTAGTTTGCGAACATAATAATTATACAACATTGTATGCATACAGGAATAAGATCACGACAAGGAGTAACAATCGCTTTATTGAGTGGTCTTTAGTAACGACAAGAATTTCCAGATGCTTCAGTATACCACTGGCTTTGCGAGATTTTGATTGGAAGAAAAGAGCTCTGGTAAGGAAATGACGTATTTTCTGTAATTGATTTTAATACGACTAAGATGAACAAACCGCAATAACGCATGTATGTATGTTTTATTATAAGGCGATGCCCGTTCCCACCAAAAGTGTACCTTTCCCTTTTCCACCAATACTCACTCGTTTCCACCAATATCCGTTCCGTTTCCACCAAATAAAATTATTTACCACATTTTTACAAAAACAATTGTATACTACTATATTCTACGATTGAAAAAAAAATATCAACCAATTATCTATATAAGTAGACACAATATATACATAATTAAATACACTAATATATCATTTGACATTTGTTCAATCCAGCATTAGTATTTTAAATAAACTTATTACTGTATTAAAGATTTTAATATAAGCGTAGTATAAAAATTATTTTGGTAAATTAACCGTGGTTAAATTATAGGTAGATCTCATTCTCATAACGGATATTGGTGGATACGGGTATTGGTGAAAAAAGGAAAGGTCTACTTTTGGTGGAAACTCGTTTTGCCGGTATTATTATATGTACATATATTAATTGTATACGGACCTTGGCATAGGGGACCGACCCATTGGCCCGACACACATTTTATTTTGCAGATCCTGGACGGCACTTCAGCATCTACCGAGGATGACGATGCCACTGAAGCCGATCCCTTGCCAGATGGGGATGGTAAGCTTGCAGGAAATTTTACCTCAGACAGTGTAGAAAAGTCGGGTGACATGCCCGACCGTGGAATGACCCTAGTGCCATTCAGCGTTAGTCCGGGTGAAGGACAACCACCCCCGTCGACTAAAACAAAACAAAATAATTTTATTAAGTTAATGACCACAACATTCCGTTCAAGAAGATATAACGCAAGAATTTTAAAAGTGTTTGATAATATAAATTTTATTTTTATATATTTTTTTAAATTTAATAGATGTAATCAATTTTAAAATTTAAAGTAAGTATAGGTAGGTACATGATTCGCATAACGTTCCATGTTAGGCCTCTAGGTTTTATGGAAACATTTTAGGTATACATAGGTAAAGTGTTTTACCTATTATGTTATGTACTCGCTGAATATTTTATCAATTTAATTTTCAATACATAGGTGAAAATGAGGGGTATTATGTTTTTATTATATTACAGGTACCTATATAATATTATAATTTCAAGGTTATGGAAAGATATTGTGTAAAAGGGCGTTAGTAAGTAGATAATACATTTAATTAATTTCTATATTATATTACATGATATGCGTAGCTAAAAACTTTAAAATAAAAACAACATTGTTTTGTTTTATTTTATTTTCACCCATTTTATATTATATTGAATTATAAATAGTTTAAAACTGTAATACCAGTAGATTTTTTATGTATTTTAATAATGTTTGAGATTTAAGAATTAATATTATAAGCTGTTATGTGCAAACTTTTAAAATTTATATTTGTAGTTGCAAAAAAGTAAATTATTACATGTGTTAAAATCTAAATAAGTTATAATCAGTATAACATTTTTAACCATTTAACCGTCAAACAATTATTCATACAAGTAGTTAATTGTATAAAAAAATAGTTTACTTTCAAAAAACTAAATTAAATTAAAACTTTGTAGGTATTGTAGACAATTTTGCATAACCGTTGTAATACTTGTAATAATGTACAGTGTTCGTATAATAATAATTATCATTCATAAAAGGTTACGATTGCGTTTCTTGTTGTTTTATATTAACATTTAATGCTGCAAGATAGTTTAATGAGAAAACAGCAAAAATGTACTTTCCTAAAGTACCTATATATAGTATATATACGTGTTAAAATGAGACGAATGATCATATTACTATCAAGACCACAAAATAGTGTGTAATTAAACAAAAATTATGAATTAATTATACCAAATATTAAATTATGAACTATTACATAAACTTATGAAATAAATTTAAGACAAAACGGTTTTAATTTTATTTGTATCGTTAGATTGTTTTATTATAATTTACCAAAATAATATATTATAGTCCATGAGCCAAATAATTGAAAAACGTTCGTTGTGTATATACTTTAATGTTTACATTAGTTTTGTTTTTAATTAATTCAAAATATTATTTTAGAATCCAAATATATATTATCAAAGTTCAAAAGAGTTCTATATCAAACAAAATTATAAAAGATTCAAAAATTATTTTTCATTAAAATGAGTTGTTTTGAATTGTCAATATTACTTACATATTTTCATATTAAAACTAATGAATAAAATGCACAATTTAGGTTTCAATATAAATATTAAATACATCATTCAAATAAAGTTAGAATCAATTAATATAGAAATATATATATATATATATTAATACGTACATAATAGTAAATAATAAATTGTGACTAATATATTACGTTTTATAGTTGGTAATATTTTAGTTTTAAAAACACATTGTTTTAACACTTCTTGGTCGTAAATGAAAATTAATAGCATTGATTTAAATAAAGAAAATATTACATTAAAATGCCTTTAAATAACGAACCTAGATAGAAAAATAATATGTATATATGTGTATAAGTGATAATATTATAACTGCAGTGGCGTATTTTGGGGGGGGGGTGTCCTCCATGTCTTGACACCCCCCGACATTTAAAAAAAAGTCCTAATATATTGGACATTAGTGTTGTCCCCGGTGTTGTCACTTATTTTATAGTATACTACTTTTATCAAATGTAAAACTTCTTGTCAATTCCTAACATATTAATTTGTTAAAAAATTAATTCAATGTCTTTTTACATTAGTAAATAGAACTAAAAATTTTGTTTGTGAGGTTCAATAAATGTTGACACCCCCCGAGAAATCACCCAAAATACGCCACTGATTATAAGACTTTAGAGAATTTCAGTGCAAGGATTGTGTTGTCTTTCAGACCCAAGTGCAACATTAATAAAACGAATCTATGTAACATAGTTTTTTATGATTTTTGACAAATTTTAGAGAGCAATTACCTATTATAAATTCTATAATTGATAAAATATTTTTTAGAATTTGACTTATTCGTTTTATATTTTATTACTATTTTACTTAACCTATATTCAACTTTAAAAATAAAAATAACGTTTTGTGAATTTAAATGGACGTTATACAAATTATGAAAAATCGATATGTCATACGCTCAAAAATTGTATTCTTTATAATTTTTGTAATGGGTGATTTTACTCTAAGTCAACTCAAAAACGTTTTGTCGATATTGCTTGTGGGTTAGAGAGAGAAAACAAACGGTATATTGACATCATCTTAATTGCACTTCAAATATTGCATACTTTTTTTCTTTATATTGGTTGCTATGATTTAAAGGGAATACATTTAACCTATTGACCCATGTCATACACTATCTAGTATCTAGTAGGTATCTACCATTAAATAAATATATACATGAGTTATACTTAAAATTACTTAATGTTAACGGAATAAAATATGCATTTATCAATATAATGGTATTTTAAGATATTCAGATACCTACGACTAGAAAAATATTTTTTTGTTTACTATAGGTAATATTAATATGTTCATCGAAAAATATCAATTTTTATTTGTAGAGTTTTTCAAAACCAAAAACTACTGAAATAGTATGATATAATATTTATAGTTCCAGTACAAGTGCCGAACGCCGAATGTGCATGCATTGTGTAGACAAATGGAAAATGTTTTTTAAACAAAACAAAAAACTTTTATACTTTAATAAGACCCATGTCACGTTCTATAGCAAACAAATTGTCAAGGACACTGCGTAATGGATAAATGACAAGTGGTTAGAACTAGAATACGTCGGACTTGCCGTTCAAGGAAGTCTGTTGCGAAAGGTTTGCATATGGTGTAAGTCTGGCCGTTTAGAATGTTATATAGATTTAAATAAACAATACACATTTATATCACCTGCCTTCGATGAAGGGTTCCGAGTTTATATTTGTTTTTAATTCGTATGTTTACCTCCCTTTCGGTTAAAATAAACCACTATGTACATTACAAAAGTGTCAATGTAGCCGTTATTGAGTTTAAGCCATTTTTTAGGTGATCAACTAATAAAATTTGCTGAAAGTAGAATCTATTTAATTGTCATTTATAAATATCACTCTTGAAGAAAAACGTGACAAATATTCATAGTGGACGTTTTTTGAAAATATATTTTTGTTTTTCGATTCTGCGAGTCATTTAGGTACAATATATTAGTAATTAGGGCTAGGATTTATATGCAATAAAAAATTGTAAAATATGCATTTTATTTACCAAAATATGCAAAAACAAATTTTTATTATTATTTATTATAATTCATGATTTTTTATTACTTATTATTAGCTTATATTATTACATTAAATATTAGTTTGATAAAATTAGACGTAACTTGGCACTTTCACTTTGAACTTTCGGCATACTGGACACTGTTATTAAAACCATTCAAATTATTAAGTATAAACGTCTGCACATTTACGCAACACTCGACTAGGTGCCAATACTATTTTTCTGTTCTATCTTACTGTATAACAAATAACAATGAGTAGGTAAGTAATTCTACCAGTCGTCCGACCAACGATAAGGTAACGAACGGATATTATCTGACCTAAGATAAAATAGGTAGTATTTATGCTATATATTTACGAAAATTCAATGGATAAACCACAAACTGTCGGTTTCGTGAAGTTCCATTTAAAATTAACAATAACTTATAAAAATTAAAAATGTTAGTTAAAAAAATATCAAATTCTAAAAAAATCTATGAATATGCAATTATATGCATTATGTCCAAAATATACAAAAATATGCAAAAAAAAATTGGTCCTATTTAAACGAGAATCGGCCAAATCTGACAACCAATCAATTTTGACTTAAGGAAAAAAAACATGCAAATGCATATAAATCCTAGTCCTACCTATTAGTATAATATACCCGTAAACTGAAAGTAAATAATTTGAGATATTATTTCGATAAATAAATGAACACAAACAGGGTTAACGAAAAACAAAGGGCTCTAAAAAACCAAAAACACATACACGGAATGTCTCATGAGAATTTACTAATTTAAAGTGGTGGGGTAATGGAGGTTGTATGACTCTCATAGTTTTAAATCTTTATTATTAGGCATCCTGTAAATTATACTATTATACTTTGCATCTATGCAGTTATAAAACCCAATACCCATTTTATAAATTTTGAATAATTCACAAAATGGGTGTAGTCATTAAGAATTTCATGAAATTGAACAAAATGTTATCTCTAAATCGTATAAAAAAATATGTAAAAAGTATACTTCAACTTCTCATTAAGGGGTTAATTTCATTATTTAAGGTTCCTCATAATGATACTAAACGGCATTCAATTTCAAATAACAATATTTTAAATAAAAAAAAAAAAATGTATAACAGTTATTTAAATAAAACAATGAAACTAGATTTTTAATATTTTTAATCAAGTTCAAGACCTAATTATATATTTAACTAGTTATATTTAGCCGTAAACTAGGGAAAACCAACCAGACATTCAATCCAATTAAGATAAATACTTTGGTTATAAATTTAATAAGAAGACAATGTTTAACTATTATTAGCGAGGACAGAACCTAACCTAACCGAAAAAAGAGAGTTTGGACCATATTTTTTTTTTTAGGATCCGAAAATGAAACTATTATATTTTGAAGTAGAACATTTTTCAGTTAAAATTTCAAATTCCAATTGATTAAATATGTACTTATAATGAATAGTAAAAGTGTTAATAACTTATAACTACTAATATTATGAAATCTGAAAAAATCCATCAATTATTGAAATTTTCTTAAATTATGCATCCTATACTAACTTGCTATAAAATATAGTACATTTATTTTCAATTGTCATGTACTAATTGATAATAAGGTCGTACCGGCGGTGATAAGTAGATAACTATCAGCAATAGTTTTTTTTTTCAGGGTTACAATTTATAGTATTACAAATACAGATGTGATAATTTAATATTTAAAAAAACACGTTAAATAAAACGTATTACTTATCCACTGAATAGTAGATTTTGAAATTTGAATAGTAATTTAGTCACTAGACCTTTATGATTAATCTATTTTATGGAGTGTAAAAAGTAATACAATTGTATAAATGTGTCATCGCATATGTCATATTCAATTAAAATTAGAAATATCTCAATGTAAAAATTCCATAAATATATTTGAAATTATTTATGTGATAAGCTACTCATTGTTTCAGAATAAATTTCACAAAATTCACAGCTTTTTCATACATTTTTTTTTTATTTTAGAAAATATCATTCTGTAAACTTGTATCCATTATAATGTTGTCATTAGATGCGTTTATTTCACCTAAACGTATGATATGTAAATATTTTATTCCCCAATTATTTGTATTGAGATTTTAAAGTTTTAATACATATAAGTTATATAAAATAGCTTAAAAACTATTCGTTTGATAAAATATATTTATATTATAAGAAGTTGGATTCACATAAAAAGTCACTAACAGATTCAAAATTAATTTCAGATGGCCTGGAAACCTAGTTTGGTTTCATAATATTTAGACAATCTATTGTGCATAGACTCATATCTTGTATTCTGATTACTTCTAAATATATTTCCCAAATCATTTTTAAGCTTCACATTAAAATTTAGTCCTCAAGCACTGTCCTGTAGCTCTATATGTCACTGTTCAACAACACTACATTGCTATGATTAAATGTATGTGTTTATGTATATTCAGCTAGGTTTCTAAGAGTATTTTGTAACTCAATCAGATGCGTTATCAGGTGAATAAAATAGAGGAGGGAAGATCCAATGCAGTAGTTCTTTAAGTTAGAAAATGGGGACGTCGCTACTACACCACTCATCGCTGTTTATCTTAGTCAAATTTCCACTCAATAGTATTTTGTTTTGTTTATATATATATATATATATATATATATATTAATTAATTAATAATGATATAAGCAAACACCAACATGGTCTTAATAATCATTTATAAAAAATATAAATATACACTTATAATACCTATATTTATATATAAATACATTTTTTGAATTTATACACTCCTTAATATATGTAATATGTTGTAAATAAATTGTATATAGTAATACATCGTTTAGTTTTTATACACATGAATATGGGTGTGGTCAGTAGTAATTTTACTATATTTTCTTTGTTTAAATTTTAATCCTGTTTTCTTGATTCAACATAGGCGGGCATAATTTATCGAGCATCGAACATAATATAGATATGACAAATGAATAAAGTCATTAATAACATTTTATATCCATATAATTTGACATTATACGGCCTAGTGAAATGTAATATCATAAAATAAAATATAGTTATGGTTTAGTTTTAAAGAATAATCAATAAACTAAAAAAAAAATACTTTACAGGTTACAACTATTTATGCGTTTTTGCTTAAAAATATATTGTTATTCATGAATTTAATTTGTTTAGTTTAAGAATATATACTGGAAAAAATATAAAATATGGCACTATCTCAGTTCTTGTATAATGTTTGTTATCCCAGTTCGTGGAAAAGTCGGCGTCGCCTAGTCGGTGTACCTCACTTTGTGAACTAATTAGACCAAGATGGGCAATTCGCCAGTGGTATAATGGATATAGTGCTTGGCAATTTTTTAACAAGATTAGAACTACTCTCTACACTTTTCTATTGTCTCTAAAAACAATCTGAGACAATTTCTCAAAAATTGATACAGTAAGTTTTGAGCAACAAACATACATTCAATTTCATATACAAATAGTAATTCACTAAACAAGCTCAATCTCACTTTTTCCTTTTAATAATGAATTTATTCAAATTCTTTTTTTCGGATTTTTGAATAAGGTCCCTCTTGAAGACAATTTTTTTTGAACCGGTAATTGCATTTTTTTTTACTACTTAAGGCGTGTCCTGTAGCGATTTCTATTTTTTTAAAACAAAAACCTTTTTTACTGAAAATAATTCAATGGATGATTATTTTGAAAATCTTTATGTTCTTAATTAAAAATTGAAACAAGTAATTTCTCAGATATTGAGATGTTTAAGGATAATTTTCCTTAAAAATGGTTTCTCAAAAATTTAATAATGGGTCCAGTATTTATTATGCTTGAAGCATTTTTACACATTATTACTGTTGATAAATTAATGATAATCACAAATAAGTATAATACAATTTTTTTAGTACTATACGAAATATACCGAGTTATTTAATAATAAGTTATTATTATAACTGTATTAACAATATTTTATTTTCATGTGATAAAATTATGCAATAATAAATAGATATAAATATAAAAATAATAAGTGTGTAGAATTATTTATTAATACTCTAAATTATTTTAATGAAAGTGATAGTTAGGTATTTTAAAAGTTGCTTATGTATTATTAATCACTCGTAATTCTTAACTGTTAAAATACCTACTCTTGTCATGTCTATGTTTGTCTTTATTACTCCCAAAAATATAATAACACTAATAAAAAGCTAATCTTAATTTATTAAAGTGCTATTTATTAATTGTTACAGATAAAATAAAATCTTTTACAGACATTAAACCAGAATAGCGCTTAACCTACTAATATAATAAAGTTTATAATATTAATCGAATTAATGTTTAACATTGTAATACAATGATTGTAGGTATTATGATAATATTGATAATAATAATTTTGATAGGTATATTTATTATAAGAACTTTTTTATTAAGATATCTACAACGTTGATATTATTATCACTTATTGTTTTATCACATTATTTTTAGTTGTCTAGGTAGGTTTTCGTTAAAAACGTATAATTTTGATCATGATAAATCAAGGCGTTTAAAAAATAAACTTGTATAATTATACATACATTTAAGTTAATATATTTTAAAAATAGATAATTATCTCAAAATGATGTGGTATAGTACTTAATACCTATTAAATGTAATTAACAATTATTACCTATTCAATGTTTTACACATGCATAACTCATGACTGATAATATGTGGTATAATGGATTATTAATATTTATTATTATATAGGCAGATTTTGTTCATAATAACACACTTTTTTTTTTTATTCAAATATTATAAATAAATGAATTACGCCTACAAGAAAAAAAACATAAATTGTTAATTTCAAACAATAATAGAAGGAGAAAAATAGTTATAAGATAAACGAACGTACAAAATGCCACTATTCTATAACTATCACTTTACAAAACGACAAATTTGTTTGTGTATGTCGCAACCAGTATTGGATCTAGTGGGAGGGGGGCATGCCCCGGGCGCTAATCATAGAGGGGCGCAAATTTCAAATTTTCATTTTTATTACATTTTCATTTTTTTTTAAACAAATTGAAGCTTTTGTATTGATTGATTAAGAAAGACATTCGTCATATTATATCATATTATACTTTTGATTTTATGATTTTGCTAAAAATAGTCAAAAACATTACCGGGGCACTCTGCAATTAAGATAAACCAATATTGTACACTTGTATCAGGGGTATGACACTCCCTATCTTTCATGTTAAATAAATGGGTGACCTAGAATTCCACCAAGTGCCACCGTGTCGGCCAAAAAGTTTTGATAAGAAATTAAACAATTTTGATTCTTGATAACAAATTAATTTATTTTCAAGATTTTGTAAATATTATAATTTACACAATAATTTTTGTCACATTTAAAACTTAAAAGTTAACAATTAACTTATAACAAAGAACAAAACTTATAATTTACTTATAATGACAATTTTGTCATTTAACATTTACTATACATGTGGTTTATTGTAAACAAAAACTTCAAGGCGAAGCCTGCAGTAATTCGATTATAACTTCAAGGCCGAGCCTCGACTATGTTATCATTGTTATCACACGGCAGAGTGTCGTTTCTTGTTTGTTCTTTGCTTGCATAGTTGTATCGGTCAGTCGTAGACACGGTTTAAGATAGAATGGTTAAGCGACGAGGTCTGATATTTGGGGGGTAGAGTTTCTTATCAAAAATATGAAAAACTCACTGCCCCGTGGCGCGATCTCGGATCTACTAAATTACCACGATACTCTTGATATTCTTTAATTTATTAAATAATAATAATAATTAATACTATATTATAATAATTATTATTATATAGTACCTACCTACTTCATAATACTTTATGATTGAAAACGTAGAAAAATTTTACAATGTAATTTTTTTTAACAAATGTCAATTATATATTGGCATTTAATAGCTTTCCAATCTAATACCAGCCGCTGCATCCTTTATCGCTTTTTATGTGTATGACTATTGCTATATACTGTAGTATATTAACAGTCATACAGAATAAAATTCTATACATTATTTTCTATTTTGTGGTATGGCTAAATAGTAAATAGTAAAATGCCGCCTGGAATTATTGTTTTTGGCACCAACATTTAGTGATAGGCCATGTTGGCACTGGAAGCGCTAGTATCCAGTGAGTAAAAACATTTATTTGATAAGAAACTTTTCCACCGTGATGTACCGTGGGATTGTATGACTCCCCACCGTGCAAAAAACCGTTACGATTATATAAAATTAATATTCCTAAGGAACTTTGAAACGTTCCTAAGGAACTTCCATTAGAGTTCCAAAACCATTCCAATAAGGCAATATGCCGTGTTATTTGAAACACCGAATAAACCATCATAGAACTATAAAATAGATTATATTACCTGAATAGTTTTTCGGTAACATTACAGTAACATGTTTCTAAAACTATTCCTGGGATGTTTATTCATACTTCAAATTAATAGTTTTCAATTTTATGTTCCAGTTATATTTATCCAAGTGTTTTTTGGAACATTCAAGCATAATACTATACCTCTTCCTTAACTATGTAATTTGGCGGGGGAGACATAATTGCATCAATTACTCATCCCCCTCTCCACCGCTTGAGGTTAGGTTTATACTACTATTAGTTATATAATATTATAATGTAAATAACCATGGTCAATACACGGTAAAAAATAAGGAGATAAAAATAAACATAAAATACAAATCATACTAGTCTTATAAGTTTTTATTACAAAAAAAAAAAAATGTATACACATTTACAGAAATATTATTATATGGGTTTTATTAACACATTTTATAAATTAATATTTTATACTCAGTGTATAATATAGGAAAAACAAATCTTTCAAATTCATTTTTTTTAAGATAACTGTTTTTAAACTTAAACAGTATGACAAAGTGAAATAACAATCGCTTCATTATTTGAAAGTTGGACAAAAAAACACTTAAATCTAATATTATTTATATTTATGTCATAAACATTAGATATGTGATCAGTCTTAACAGAATAAACTCCTATGAGGCTACTCTGTACAGGTTGTAAAAACAAATTATTTACAGTTAAAAATTTAACAACAGATAGTTTAACTGTTTTATCATCATTAGAATTTAATTTATACATTTTTTTTATCACTACTATGTCTTCGTTTTCTAGAATAATACACTGATCTTTAATATTATCACAGCAAAGGGTATAGTTATTTGATTTAAGAGTAATCTTATTGTAATAAGTGAATCTAAAATTTGAAAGATTTTTATCTATTTTGAAAGAATCTATAATGAATGAATTGTTATTTAAAGGAGTTTTTAACTCTTCGCCTTCAGATGCCAATATTTTATTTAGAATTTCAGCTAGTGGAAATCTACAGCATTTCATTGATTTTTTAAGTGTTTGAAGATAATTTTCATACTTGAAAGCACTAAAATTATCTAATGGCCCATGTAAATTAACAAAAAAAGATAAATGAATTAAGCTGTGGATGTTGTAGCTGACAAATTTTGAACCATAAATGCATGAATAATTTTGAACAAATTCTATTAAAAGTTTTGAAGCCAAATCACTGTATGTACTGAAAATTTTATCCGAACTCAGTATTCTAATAGATACAAACAATATAAGAAAGTGATTGTATTGTTCGTTTTTTATATTTGATTTTAAGACAATAATACCAGTGTAAAGTAAAAATTCACGGAATTCTGTGGCTTTCCAATATTCTAAATCATCAAGACTTCTTGGTAAACGAGCGAACTCTGTTGGTACAGATTTTCTAAGATTGAATAAAGCTAAAGAAATAGAATGTTTTTTTTCCTCCAACATTCTCATTGGTTTTTTCCCTTTAACCCAGAAATCCAATAGTCTTTTCATTACACCCTGGCACAAACAGTGCATATAATCCAATACTACACAATTTGTTATATTAATAGGGAGATCTATTAATGGGCTAAGCCCATCTTTATGGTATTCAGCATTTGATTTTAACCTAAATGAACTATCTGTTCTTAACGGTGCAGATAAATCTAAAAAACAAATTCTATCCAAATATTCTCCTTCGACTTCACAAGATGTACAGGCAAAATAACCGTTATGATTTTTGACATTTAATAAAAAAGCTTTTGCTGGAGCATCAGCGACAATGTGAGCTACTTCAAAATTAATTTGTTTATCGTTTATTTGAATACCATAAGTTAAAATATGATTTAGCTCATGAATAAATGGTCCTAAATATTCATTTATATCACCAGGTTTACTATTAAAACTGTGAAAAATACCAACTGGAAAAATCTTCTTTTTAAAAATGGGGACATTTATGAATGACATAAGAATGGGCCAAAATTGTGATTTAGAATTTTTACCTAAAGGAAGACCATCAATACTGAAACTTAATTTTATTACTATATCATTACTTATTTTATTTATTTGTTTTAATAAATGAGGTTGAACAATATTACAAATACCTAAATTAAGATAAGAACCATTTTTAATTTCCGAAATTGGTCTGACTGCCTTATGTTCACGTAGAATTGTACGGATATCCTTGGGAACTTTTTGACCTGTGTTCCTAAGAATATTTAACATCTCGTTAGCACAACCATGTGATACATTAAACTGCACTGCCCAATTACGGATTTGTTGAACTAAATCTTGGTTTTTATCCTTATTACTATTAGTAACATTCAATCTGCCATCAATTGGCTGTGTCTCTGTAGAATATTCCTAGAAAAAAATAAATGTATAAATACTTATTGACTATAACTAAATATTTCAATATATAATGTAACAACAAATATAAATATATACTTACGATAGAAGTATTAAATTCATTAGTATAGTTCTCCATTGTATTGGAATCACATGGTTCTATATAACTGTAGTTTTTTGTAATGGTTGAATGAAGTTGTTTATTAGGGGATTTTAAAGGTGCGATTTGATTAGACTAAAACAATAGAATAAAAAGTTGTGAAAATGAATCTTCTCAATCATATTATTTAACAAACCTGGGTTGATGACTGAATTTTAAAAGTTGTAGCAATTGGTAGATTATTATTTAGTAGTTGTATTTTATTTCTTATACGCCTTTGAAACTGGCGTGAAGAAATAGTTCCAATATCTTTGACTCGTTTATGAATTTTTGGGAACACTAAAAAATGTAATTGTTAATTAGAGATGATAGACTTATCAGTAATAACATAAATTATTGAGTAGGTTAGTCCATTCAAGTTAACTAAACTTCATATACGAGTATGATGTATATTATATGTAATACATAACATTTTTACTTAATACCTCTTTAATGAAAAAAAAATTAATAGAATCTATTTTTCTGAATAGTTGTGAAAAAAAAATTGAAATTAATTAAATTGGTTTGGGTTATTGTAAATTTAAATATTACATATAGGTAGGTATTTACTTTTCCCTGTCGTAGCGAGTTTTTGATGTCCTAAACCAGCTTTGGATCTCCATTTCAAATACAGAGTCAGAGAATTGATATTTATTTTTAATCACACCTAATAGTGAATAGAAATAGTTAAAATTGTATCGAATTATTCCAAATAAATTTAATTTATAATTTACCTTTGATAATTGAAATTATTTGTAAGTCTTTTACTTTAAATTTAGTCTGATCTTTATCAAAAGCCCTGCCTGTCCAAGAACAATTGATTGCCAGTTTATTAGAGAATATTTTTGACAAAATACGTCTTAAATGTGATTTTCCATCATTACCGCCAATTGAACAAAGAATAATTTTCTAGCAAACAAGTCATATTAAAAACTAATAATTTTAAAATAAGTTAAAAAATTAGATTTTAGAATTTTACCAATTTTTCTCTATCATTATTGTCAATTTGCAATAGTTTTTCAAACTCCAAAATGTCTTCTTTATTTGAAAAAGGAAATTTATCTAACAATACTTTATCCTCAAGTTCATTTGACATTCCCAATGTTGGTATATTAGCTTGAGTTAACTTTTTAATATCGTCTTTTAAGCTATTCATCATATTCCAGAGCCTTTGATTCATCAAGCGATTTGCAATAAGCTCTTCATGAATATTTTGTAAATATTTTGTATTTCCTTCCGTAATAACTATAGTATAATGTATCTTATGAAATTAAAAAGTATTTTAATATCTAAAGCTAATGCCAAAAAGATCATAAACTAATATCAGTGTTTTTTAGTATCTATCTATACTTTATATGAAATGTAATGAAGTTAAGTCAAATGTGAGTGAATTATAAAGTAGATTCTATAGCATAATATACTGAATACTTTTCATAAAATAAATAAATGGATTGATGTATTACCTTCAGGAGAAACTTGGGATAATGGTTGACTTAGAACTTCCAAATGATTAACCTGTCAAACAAAAAATAATTAATAAATATTTTAATTAAGCAGGTACCTCCTATTATCACTTCTATACATTCTGATGAAATATTGAATACAAAATCTTAAAAGTAAATTGTTTGAATTAAGTTTAGATTTTTATAGAATGTTAGGTACCTGTGATCCTGTATAAAACGGTTCAAATGTGAACTGTTCCATCATACTTGATTCTTGGACGTTTGATGAGTTTGGTGAAGTTAATGATCTAACTTCAAGATCTGTATAAGATTTTTCTTGGTTTGCAGAAAAAGTTGGTGTTGCCGAAAAAGAAGAACTTGGCTGTACATTTGTGTAAGAATCAACTTGGGTAATAATGGAATTTTTGCCATCAGTAGAAGTTGATATAGACGGTTGTTGTTGTGTGTTTGTATATAGAGTTTGAATTGTATCAGTATGTGTTGAATATTCAGTATGTGATGTATTAAACAGCAATTCATTTTGTTTACTAGAAGGTACAATAGTATAACCAGTTGAATCTTAAAAAAGAGTAAATCAGAAAAATAAATAAGTTATTCAAAAACACAATTGATGTTAGTAATTTGATAGAAGTATTAAATGTTTACCTTCATTTTCACTACTATCACTAGTATCCACAGTTTTATTTTTTTTGTTTCTCTTAAATGGATGATGTTCATTTAAAATACTCTCATTGTCAGTTGACTCTATTTCAATTCGCTCATGCCAGGCTTTATTGAAATTACCTATACAGCCATATGGTAAGTTAATATGAAAAAAAAAATCTAAATCAGAGCTTATACATTTATAAACTGAAATTACAAATTTTTATGATTGGATTGAAATAAAATACAAAGGAAAAGGATTTATAATTGCGATTTTAGTGAATCAAATGCAATTAAAATGTTTCATTAAGGAAATTGTATTCGAAGTTGAATTTTACATACTGTAAGTCTTGTTGCCACCAACTACACGGATTTTATATTGACACCAAGACTGATCTGGATCTACAGCAGCTTTTAAGTCTGTGCTAGTTACCCTTATTGATGGCCAGTAACAATATCCTATTGTACAGGTAGACAATTTCTGGGTTTCTGTTTCAACAAGCCAGTTTATTGGGACTACACTGTAGTCTTTTTTTGGAGAAAATATAACGACTACCCATTTTTTTTTTAACAAATGAATCTGAAAGGACAAGATCAGAATGATCAGGTATAATGTTTTGGTATTTTATTTAAATAATAGGTAGGTGCAGTAGGTAATTCAATAAAACAAAATAAAGAGTATATTAGTGAATTAAAACAATAATCAATTTTACTTAATTGTAACTGCTATCAAAAACTATTTAAAGTAAGATTTAACCAGCTCATTAAATTATCACATCTAGAATATAGAATATGTATTACTGATACAGTATTTGTGAAGCTATTGTTGGACAAAAAAATCTTATATGTGGTGCAAAATCCTAATTTTATAGTAAAGTTTTTCATAAGGTATTTTATAATTTAGTATTTACATGATATATTTACTAGTAAATTACATTTTTTATAAAAATCATATTTGTTAACACATCATAGGTTTTTTTTTGGAATGTATAGTTAATACCAAAATAACATTTTTGAAAATTTCGCACATTCAAGATTTTTTGGTCCAATAACAATATATAGGTACCTACTTACAATGCTCAAATTTAGGGAGGCAGAGGGACAGAGGACCTCATAAATTTGTTTACTACTTTGAGAGCATTCCTTCTATTAATTTTCATTAGAACGGGTTACAACTTACAAAGTTTTATTTTATAAAAATAATAATAATATAATAATGTAATTTTTTAATTACATCATTTCATAATGGTGTACCTGCCTAATCATTAAAATATTAAAATTTAGTTAAGTGATTTTTTTGTATGATAATTATTAATTGATAATTTTATAATAATATACATTGTAGGAATTCAAAAACATAATACAAATTTATTTAAACTTACCTTTTTATCAGGAATATTCATGTCCAACCAACTGCTTGTAAAATATGCTTTTAAATAATTAATAAAAATAATGACGAGGAAAACGCGGTAATCCAAAGACACAAACGTAAAAGATGAATGAGTGAGTTATGTCGATGTCGTTGTCACACTCGTTAATAATAAAAATACACGGCACACGCGGATTCATTATTATTTATCACAGCATTCACACATGCCTGTTATCGATAAAATCATAAGCGACGCGGTCACTATCCACCGATTGGCCGTATTATAGACATATATATATATATATATATATACTATTGTTATTGCTACAACAATGTATATTTTTAGAAATATAATCGTCAAAAATTACCCGTGGCTATTATCAGATTGGCTTATATTTTTTCTGAAATATTCCCGTAACGTATTGGGAAACATTAAATATTTATAAAGCAATATGTTTTTATAAAACCATTAATGTTGGCTCTCAAAAAACGTTTTGTTGTGATGTTACATTGGAACATAAAATGTTCATACCTCATGTTTTTGTGGAACATAATAGAATAATTCGGGTAACGTTTACATTCTTATGTTGACATTGGTACTTAAAAATGTATATTTCTGGAATGTTTGTAACAGTTTCTTGCACGGTGGGTCGTCACTCAACCATTCTATCTTAAACCGTGGTTGCAGACAAACTAGAACAGCGATAACAATAAGCCGATAACCAAGAATTGTGTAGTATGCATGTGTATTTTCTGCTATTAATAGTGTTGTACTTATTTCTTATAACAATATTCAGCGTCCAGTTCACTGTTAACTGAACGGTATCAAGTGAATGTGTGTGATTATGTGAATAGGGAATGTTCATATTATTTAATTAAATATTTATTTAAGTGTACCTTAAAAGTTATGTTATCATTTTTTTGTTGTGGAACAGTCGAAAAAAAATTATCAGGTAGCGAGTTCCGGAAAAAAAAAGAAAATGAGTAAACTTCGGCGTACTTTAAGAATTGGCTGAGTAACACTAATACACAATGTTGCATAGGCTAGAAATTATTTATAATTATTGTTCTATATTATAATTATTAGATCTGTATTATACCTAATAATTATTAATGACGTGAATTAATATCTAGCAACGGAGAAGAGTGCTTTTCGTGGAACTGATGAAATTGTTTCTGATATAGGTAAATCTAATCAGAGTGGAACATTTTTAAATCTGGTAAATTTTGTATTTCATAATAACGAGCCTCTAAGAAATCATCTTGAACATCATAAAAAAGGAAGTGTTACAAATTTTCACACGAAATTCAAAATGAATTTTTAGAAATTATTGCTAATTAAGTTAGAAATACAATTTTATCACAAATTAAAAGCTCTACATATTATTCATTATTATTCGACTGCACGCCAGATATCTCACACGAAGAGCAAATGTTCAAGCTATTCATTATATTGTTGTAAATGAAAATGGATGTGAAATCGTGGAAAGTTTTCTAGGTTTTTATAAGTTTAAAAAAAAAAAACTGGTGAGTCAATAACAGAAGATATTTTGAGAAGCTTGTTTAATCATAGTATTGATTTATCCTACAGTCGCGGTCAATCATTTGACAATGGAGCTAAGGTGGCTGGGAAATAGAAAAGTGTTCAAACTAGGATCAATTCTATAAACTCATTGGCCAGGTTTATTTCTTGTACGGCCCACAGTCTAAACTTAGTATGCTTATATGTCGTTAAATGCACACCAGAATTAGAAAAATTCTTTGGCATAGTTCAAAAATTGTTCAATTTTTTCTCAAGTTCTACTCAGAGATGGGATATTCTTAAAGAACATCTTAAATTTTCTTTCATTGAAAGGTTATAGTATGACCAGATGGTCTGCAAAGCAACGTGCTGTTAAATCATTATATTTGCAGCTATCCCAAGTTATTCATGTTTGTAAGTTACTCAAAAATAGTAATTTATATGAAGAAGCAAGTGTTGAATTAAATGATTTATTGAAAGACATAACAAATTTTAATTTTATATGTATGTTAATAATATGGGATAAAATATTAACGGCAATTGATAGAGTTAATGTGATTTTACAAAAACAGAACATTACAATAGATATAGCGACTTAACACTTAAAAGGTCTGATACATTTTATTGAGAAATTTAGAGAAGAAGGTATTGAAGAAGCACTTGATGAATCAAAACAAAAATCAACTGAGGTATCGATAGAACTGGTATTTCCATCGATTCGGGCTAGAAAAAAAAAACAATGCCTGGTGAATTAGCGGAGGACGTATTATCAACATCATCCGAAGAAATTAAATTTTAAATTTTAATGAAAAACGTCTGTGATAGAATTTTAAATGATTTAAAAGAAAGATTTAACTAAATAAAATTATAAAACAAATCAAAATGTATAATATATCATACAACTTTCTGTAAAATATAAAATGTATAAATACAAAAATATCGTTTGAAATAAATCATATTATAGTATTATACTAAACCCATGTCTTAAATCGTAATATTATTTTAATACCTCATATATCAGCTAAGCGCAAAATATTATTAAGTAATATTTACAATTCAATATATTATATATATATGGTTGCATCCAAATTGGTTCCCGATACAGGCTTACTTAAAAGCAAAATACAATATAATATAAATGAAATATTTAATACTATAATTAATATTTTAAATGAAAAAATCGATGAATTCTTCGATTATATTTTAAAAATTATATTAAAAAAGATAGCTCACTTCCACCAACAATGTGGGATGAATATACCAGTAGTGTAGAATTAACTACTAATTGCTCTGAATTATTTGGCAGCAAATTCAACAGTTGCTTTTATTCCGCACATCCGAACATATTTCAATTTATGGATGTACTAAAAGAAGTTCAAATTGAAACTTATATAAAATTGCGAAGTTCGAACAAACTACAAAACCTGAAGTCTAAAAACTAAAGAAATATTTATAAAAACAGAAATGAAACAATATAAAAATAACGAAATCAGTAGATTTGAATTTTTAAAAAATGTTTGTTATAAGTTTTTACCTCAATAATAGAAAATAATAATAATAATAATAATAACTATAAAAAAAATGAAGGAATTAAAAAAAACAATATAAGTACCGCTTATTTTATATTTTTAAATTAAGATTTTAATTTTTAAAAAATGTTTGTTACCTATATATTATTTATTAAGCCAACATTTTAACAACTCGGGAACTAATTCGGATATACCCTTTGTAACAACTCGGGAACCAATTCGGACACTCCGATATATATGTACTAATGTACTATATTTTTTATGTATATGTCAGTAAATACTTTTATATAATGATATTATATATAAGATAACTATAAATACATTTATAACTTATCTTTTCAATAATTTATACCTATGTAATTGTTAGTTTATCACAATTATTTGCTTTAATAAAATGTTATATTGTTTCAATGATTTTTTCTTTTTTTAGACAACTTATAATCGAAACATGTAGGTTAGTTTGTATCTTAGTTACTGATTTTCACGCACGAGGTAGAAAACAAAATAGTTTGTATTTTTACACGTGTGATGTGCAACGGTACTGCGTTCGGAACAGCATGGTCAGAATAAAAACTGCCAGCATCAGCAAGGACATAACACTAGTAGGAAGTTATTTTGCTTTTCTTCGCGTGCATGCAAATCAGCTAGAACAGGGCTTTACGTCAGACAACTGGGACAGCGTTCGGCAATACGGTCAACGGTAAGACTATTACGGTGAACTATGCTGCAGGCGTGGCCGCGTGGGACGTCAGAGGGTGAACAGGGAACAGGCATTGAAGCTTCTGCGCCCGGCGCGCACTTTGGAGGAGTGCCAAGTGCTATGGCCGAAACGGGTTAACACAAGGCTGTTCCACGAGTTCGAAAATCTTAGTGCCTCATCGTCTCATACGAAATTTCCGGAGAAACGGAAACGGAGTCCCACGAAGAAGTATATAAAGATAAGTATTTTGCCGTGTTCGCGGTGTCATACGCTAGCTCAAGCCGTGTCAGTAACTGTAAACATTTTGCTACAGGTTGCGGGATCATACCGGCGTGCATTAAAATCCGATTAACAGTTGCACAGGTATTGCTGTAACACTTTGCGGGTGGTGAATGAAAGCGATGCTGCGTTATGTTCAACCGCAAAGACGGAAAACAAAAATTCGATAAATAATATACATAAAAATAAAATAAAGTAACTTGTTAGTTGTGAATGCACATCAACAAAAAAACACAATAAGTCTCGTAAACACTGTACGAGGTTTTCACGGTGGCACGCATGGATGGTGAACGAATACATTGCAGATCTTACATGCAGACATTGTAATATTGCAGCGTTTAATTTAACCATTTGAAAAAGCAGAAATAGACGTTAGACAACCGAACGGATGGCAAAACTATCGGTTAAAATACGCGTAACGCAGGGTAGGGTTAATAGGGATGTTCATTGAAGCTTCTGCGCAGCTTGGAGGAGTGGTAGCAAAACTTTACCGTGTTATCAATTGTTATGTAACACGTTTCCATGCACGTATGCCGTACTGCGCTTCGCGTTTTTCTGTTGTCGAATATCGATTCGGTGGCATAAACCTAGTCTAAATAAATTTTAGGTGCATATTGTTTATTTTGCGTGAATAAAGGCGCTTTAGCCTCTAGGAATATTTGACGGAATAATACGACGCTTTTTATTACCTTCGTAAGAGTGCATCTGAAATTCTGAACCATCACACAAACGTCTTCAGCATGACCACAACATAATAATACGATAAACTGGCATATATTATACAACAGTCAGTTGCGATTACTCTCGTAGCTTTGTATATTATATATAATATATTATAACTATTGATACAAACATACAACTTGCAATCGTTTTAATTAATACATTTTGCGCAACTACAAAATATATCAATTATCAAGGCTCATTGACGATTAAAATTTAACCAAAAATAATTTTTTTTAGTTTAAATTGTGATAAATCTGACGACGTTTTGTATAAATGCCGTGGCACGTAGTATAAATAAGAAATAAAAATACTAGCAAGACCGGTTTGCTGATTAACTTTTTGTTCTACAGTGTCGTTCTCCACCACCGAATTTTCCTATTAAAGGATCAAGATTTGCACAAACATATTTTGTTGTATCTTTAAATATCGTTATCTGTACCCAGTTTAACTCTATTTGTGATTTATAACACCACCAATGTTCGCGTAAAAAAGTGAATAAACTATAGAGCGTCCCAGTTCTGAAAGTTGTATGTATATTGTTTAATTAAAATGTAAAAACTTTAATTAAATCCTACAGGGCTGATAACAGAGTTTTGCGTTATCGCACCGTTTTGTTGAATATTTAAAATTACGTAACTGATGGCAGTAACGACTACAGTAGATTAACGACACTATCTTTGATTTTTGATCTATATCATAAATTAACGATAAAAACATTCTAGAGAGTTTTGTCAAAAAATGTATTAAATAATGTTAATTAATCACTAAAATAAGTTAATAAAGATTTTTGAAGAGGTTCTTACTCATATATAGAAAAACGATGGACATACTTCAACAATGAATTTTTTAATCGACATCATATAATGAAATAACAAACTTAATTATTGATTGTTCACTATTAACAATTCTAATTTTAAAAGACACATTTACCTCATTAGTTGTTAATCATCATTTACAATACTAGTTTGTCGTTGAATAAGAATATAAAACAATACGTGTAATTAAATGCAATTAAATGTTTTCATTCATAATCCTATCCTTCCTTGTCTTTGACCGATTGTACGTTTAACACAAGACGTATTTTTTTTTTTTTTTGGATGAGTATGTCTAAAGTTAAAAGTACCGGAACATAAGGGAAAAAGCTACACCACTTAGGTACCTTCACTTTTCTACTTCTCTCTCATTTCTACACTTCTCCCCTATTTCTACAGAATCTTCTTTCACCATAAACTTGAAACTAGTACAAACACACTATGAATTGTGTTTGCATCGTTATCAAATCCTAAATATAGCCTTTCTACTAACAATTCTTTTTTGTTGATAATAATACAGCAACATGCGAATTTAGCTATCTACATATTATGTGACAAGAATTTATTCGGTGAGCTTTTTTTTTTAAAAAAAATAAAAAGGATTTGAAATATGTAAGAGTGTAATGATTCACAGGTTTTATAATAGTTATTTATTTCACAACAAAAATAAGACTCTATAAGATACGTCTTAAAATAATAAGGGTACCTAGTAGAAAATGTAGGTATTTAATGTTGTTATCAAAATACTATTAAACAAAAATATTATTTTTCACTCAAAAATGTTTTACCTTAATATGATATAATGATTTATCAAGTAATTTTTCTTATCATATTATGCACATAAATAATATTCTCATTTTGTCTATCATTCAATAATATTGATTGTTGAAAAATATATAACTTTAAAAATCCAAATTCCAAAAACGATCAAATTTATTCTGACAATAATGCAGTTTTTCACGATTACATGTTAAATTTTGGATTTATTTGATGGAATGGTTATTACTGATATTCACCCAATTAATAAATGATTATTTATTCTTCTAATAAATATTTATTTTTTTCATATTAAAATCTAAATTTTAAGTATTAAACAAACAATTGTGTTTATATACAAAAGTATCGTGTTATTAAATGTATTATTTACTTAATGTAAGAAATTAAAAAAATAAACTTTTGTGATCTCAATTAAAAAAAAAAAAAATTATATTATATTATATATAAATCCCTAATTTCAAATAATTTTATAGAAATTATTATTCAACAGCTTAAAATGTTTATAATGATATATTATGTATAAGTGACTTAATTCCTTCGAATTAATGTATAAAAAGTTGGTAGGTACTAAGGTTTGATAATGTAACACAATTTATTTTATAAAAAACATATTATTTAATTTAAACATTTTTTATTGACTTATTAATTTCTGTGATCTTAACATTCAAAATTATACACAGTTTATCGCATTTATTATTCATTAAAATATCTTATGAAATTTAAAACAATATCTGAGATTTGAAATTACAATTGAATATTTATATAGTTTCTTTTTACAAACTTTTTAAGCTTTATAATTTTGAAAAACATTTTTGCAAGTTTAATTAGAAAAATTCTAAACCTACCCACAATTATTCCGAATTTACAAAAATAATATATCCAATATACATTTTTATATTTTATACTAAAATCAAAAGATGATTAAAATTATTTATTAAAATTAATTATAGAAAAGAGCTAAAGGTCATTTCTACATACATATCTAAGAAATGTTGATAGTTTATTATAAAACTTCTAATTATATTATAACATTAATACACATCATATAAGACTGAATTAATTAAAATATATTAATTTTTGTTTTTCAGATTCTAAGTGAAGTGATAAGTTTATTTTTTTCTGTCTGTCTTCGTCATTTGGGAGTAGTAAAATTGTTCCCATTTATCACATTGGTATTTTTTTTTATAGGAAAAAGAATCTAATTGGTGCATTTAGAAGATTTTTAAAAGCTAAAATACCTTGTAGTTCCCAAAAGCATCAGAAAAAACAAAAACAAATTCGGGATAAATGAGAATTTTATCACAAAACCGTCTTTATTTATTTTTTTTGAAATTAATCGTAAATATTTTAGGTTTTCACCAAATATTAATTTTACCTTTTTCCATATATGATAATATTTAAAAAATATTTAAACTCTTTTGGAGCTATTTATTACCTAACTTTGAGAAATATTGAATTTTTATAATTTTTTTTCGATAAATACCTAATTTTCACACGATTAAATAACTTGAAAGTTTAATACTACTTCCCACTAAGTTGTTAACTGTATAATTTAAAAAAAAAAAGTTTACTGTAAATGCCAAATATATTTTTATATCTGAAATAGGAATTTCTATGGAATTCGTAAAAATCTCAAACATGTTATTTCATTATTAAACAACAAATTTTATTTAACAAATCATCTTTCAGTTAGAATTCATAAAAAAAAATTGGTTTCGTAGCTAACATTATCAATTCTAATAGCTATCCTAAGAGTTTTTCTACCTCATTTAACAAAAATAAAATAAAAAATAATGATATTTCGTTTTTAACATAATAAATTATTAAATTTGTTTATTTATACAAGTATACTAAGATGATACACCGTATCCGCTCATAATCGTTATTTGTATGTAATGACTAATAATTTATTGGATTAAAATCTAACACGTAAATTATTGTAATTATATACTCAACAACTACTGTACAGCAGAGCAGCACCCGTTTATTCACCCTCTTTTAATTTTAAATTTGAAGTATGATGATTTAAACTAAGCAATTTAATTTTAACTGTTTTTACATACAGATAAAATGGGTGAATGATTGAAGTAGGTATTTAATATTAAAAATATAAATATTATATTTAATAGATATTTAATCTGAATACTATTGATATATTATAGTTGGAATATGACATTTACGATACCTACTTGTACTTAATGAAAACTTTAATTAGTTTCTATACAAATCTAAATTAAATTTATTTTATGATTATGTATTTATTTTGCTTGCTTATAATATTCATGTTAAATATGCATACTTATGTATGAAACACGCATATCTATAAAAAAAAGTTTTATTAAAATGTTACTAATTTATCTATCTTATAATTTCGATTAATATAGGCATATTAAAATTAAATATTCCAATAAGGAATCACATGACACCTTATATATATAAATAATTATACAGTGTAAAAAGAGTATACCTAATCATTAAATATTTTTGTAAACTGTCAATATAAATAATATTCATTTAGATATACAGATATCAATTAGTTTGATTTTAAATAACTATTATCGCAAATATCAAATGCCAATACATAAAAGTAACTAAAGGCTAAAATAAAATAAAGTAAAATGTTAAATGTTACAACATTTATCTTAAAATAATTAATACTATAGTGTTTTACTTTTGAATTTTTACTTATCGAGATGAAAATTACAACTTTATGTATTATAATACTTCATACGTCAAACATAGCGAAAGGATTTCGACTGATATTTATTGTTATATTATAAAAATTGATTTGTATAATGCACCGATAAGATGTATTATTTTAATAATCTACAATATGTATGTTACTGACACTCCATTACGTTTGTTTATACCAAGCCGAATAGGATATCTATAACTTAAAGGTGTTTTCAACTTCTAAAGATGTAGAAAGTGTTTACTGGTCCTAAGGGATATGGCAGTTTATTTTACATGCAGAAGTAAAATTACGTAACATAAAAACACAACAAAAAGCCTTTGTACCATTATAGCTTACTATCAGCCACTTTTATAGAAAATAAAAGCACAGACAACAAAGGCACTATTTAACATTCAAATCTCTAGGTGTAAATTTTAAAAATTGTAATCTATGTTTCATGTTATACAGTACACCTATTATATTCTAAAAACTTAGAGTTGAAGCATAATATTATCTATTTACCTAAATCTTACACTAAATATTTTCCACTATTTGGTGCGCTTCAATGGAAATTAAGACTATGAAAAACATACGGAAACAATAGAATACACCGGTATAAAATCATTATAATATCTCAAATAATGTTGTTTTTTTTTAGTTAAACTTACTTTAAGTCGAATGGAATGATGATACTAGGATATCTTGATTTTTTTTTAACACTTATTACGCAAGAAATACTGTGCCATTTTTTTCTTCCTTCTTTACTTTTTTTATGTGGACTAAAAGTTGCTGATCTTAGGACCGATACATTTTAGTTTTCATGTAATATTATACAGGGGCTATCTTGAAGTTTGTTATCTTTGGGACCTTTCGACTAGAAGGAAAGTAGTGGGGAAAAGTTTAAAAGTTAATATAACAGATGTTCTTGTTTGAGACCCTACAAGAACTACGTTATTTATAAAGATCGCAAAATTTTTGTATAGAAGATTAATGTTAGTTGAAAAAAATAAAGGGAAACGACCAATATTATGAACCCGAGAATAAGATAAATGTGAGAAAATCGGACACCTGGTAGACGACTCGTTGGTATAGCATTGGCCCCGGGTGTTTTACTGTTTTATTCGACTTCCGAAAAACCAAACGTGGTCTATGAAAATTTAAACATTAACCCTTCAGAAAAGTAAATATATATGTGTTTTTCCCAATATCCAAGTATAGGTGAAGATATATTTGATGATAAATATGTTTGTACTGAATGAAAAATTCTAAGTTTTTTATAATTTTATTGCATATAAAATTATAATTTTATCATCTACATACATCATACAATATAGGTTGGTTTTCAAAAGCCCCTTGATTAAATAATATTATTAGATTTATCATTCTACCTATATAATATTTCTGTCATAAATAGGTAATTTTTGTTTATTAATTATTCTAATGCGTATCAAACAATATTATTAATTTGACCTTAATCAACAATGTAACTCTAATCATTTTTTAGTAGGTATTGTCAGCATTTTTTTATTTTCACACAAGTCTGGAAAGCTTTTATAATTTAATATTTATTTAAGCAAACAATGTGTATATGACATATTATACCTATAGGCTGGTGCCTTAGGCGGCTTTCAATGAAACTTCAGCACCTAACCTAAATAATTTGTTTTCTATTTGGAAACCATTAATTGACTAAAAATATGTTTGAGTTTATGCAATACGATGTAAAAGGATGGGATAAACCAATCAGATGGTTTTTTTTCGGACCTATATTGAGCTGGAAATTCATAAAGATGAGGGATCTTCCGCGGGATATTCCTATTAATTTTGCACGGTCAGAAATCTGGCCCAATATCGGTATAGACGTATAGTACATATAGTGCGTATAGTCATTGTTGAATTTCCACTATAATGGATTTCATAGTGCCCCGGGATTTTTATCTACTCGTTTCTCGTTGGCCAGTGGGAGAACGATAGAAGGTATAATAATAAAGACCTAAAAAAAAAGTTCCCAATATTATTACAGTACATTTTTATGTAACGACGCAGGTACATGGAAAATATTTTTCTCTTTCTCTGTAGTTCTTCGTCGATACGTACAACTACTATTATTACAACTTTACCTTGAAGGTATTATTATTTTTATTATAACTACATGGAGTTTGTTGTATTATATATAATGTGATCATGAAGGTGAAATAATACGTTGTACATGCATTAACATGCTGAACTTTAATATAAAATAATTCAATATATAATTATTAAACTGAAATAAACTTAAATCCTAATGTTTTTAAATAATCAATCAAGCTAATTTCGTTATTAATGAAACAATCATATACATTTAAAATACATAAAAAAAAAAATAGATTTTTCTTGCTCCTTGCATACTTTGCGTATACAGTTTACGTTTCCGTTTCGTATGTGACGATATTTGGTTTCAGTAATTATCTGTTGTTGTTTTAATACATCTATCAGGAAGAAAAAAGAACAAAAATAATTTAATAATAACTCAAAATATATTATTTTAAATTCATATTCTTATCGAATGGAATATAATAGGATGTGGAACATAGAATTCATGCCTAAGTTGACTATATTAACTTTCTGCACCGTTCGTCGTTCTTGCACTTTTATTGGGCTCTTCTGCCCACAATATTGGTGAAAAATTATTGACCTCAATATAATTATCCAATATGTAATCAGCAAAATCATAATATTGTTTTTCTTCTGAACAAATAGCCATTATTTCAATAAACGCCTCAGAAATCATATGTGATGGTAAATAAGGCAAACCAAAATAAAGTTTTAACCATAATAGTCCAGATTGTGAATTTTTATCGTCGTAGTTTTTTTAAATATTAGAATGGAATCAGTTCAATTTTGGTTTTCTGTACCATGCTTGACCAAGATGGAAACGACAGGCTTTAATAACAATTAAAGGAAATACTTATTTAGCATCAATGTGAGCACCAAGTTCAAAATCTAATAGTAAAAGTGAAGGCTGGAATACACAATTGGCATTATTTAAACATAAATCTTTTATTGTTTCCCACATTTGTTTATAAATATATTTTGTATTTGATGGCAAAAAACAAAAAACAAGTGGTACAAAATATTTTTTACAAACACCATGGATGGTATATTGTTGATAAAAATGTTTCGGGCAATAAGTAAAAGTTCCGTCTGCTAATATAAATTCAATTCATTGCATAAAAATTGGAAATTTACATGTCACTATAATTATTTTAGTGGACTCATTCACCAACACAAATTGTTCACTGTTATTTAGTGCGATGTTTGATTCCTTTACCTTATTAAGAGCATCTGAGAGTGACACAGGCACAGGGGGTAGAAGTTTTCGTTTTTCACGACAAATATAGACTGTCTCATAGCATCAATATTATGTGGACTCCACTGAAAAGGTACATAATTCTTTCCTTATAATTTTTAAAGGTTTTTCGTTTAAATCCAATTTTGATTTACGTTTAACGGCACATCGAATTTCTTTAGATTCTGGGTTAATTTCATTTGTTTCATGGTGATGTTTACTTTTATTCTGTTTGACGAATACATTTACATTTTAATTTTTCGTCACGGAGCTACACGTGTTCTGCTGAGCGTACAATTTGATAGTATGTCGTATGCGTGTAAGACGGAGATAACATATGCGGGTGTGACTTCCTCTTAACTGTTGTGCAGTGTCGCAGGTTTTTAATACCCTCAAATATTTATACCGGGGGGGGGGGGGGGGGGGTCAAATTATCCTAGGATAACTTTATCGGGGGTAAAATTTTATGGAGGGTAAAATTAACCTAGGATAATTTTACCCCCGGTAAAAATATACTAGGATATTATTACCCCCCCCCCCCCCCCCCCCCGGTAAAAATGTATTTTTAAAGGGGGTAAAAAAATCCTAGTATATAATTAATGATCTGTTAAAAATATACTAGAATATATTTACCTCCCATTGAATTTTTGTAGTAGATTATTTTTACCCCCCGGTAAAAATGTGTTTTTAAGGGGGGTAAAAATATCCTAGAATATAATCAACGAACCGTATGTGGTTCAAAAATAGTTTCTAATAGGTACTTTTAATTTGCATCAAATAGAAATTTGCCATTTATTATACAATTTGCAAAATATTTGGCTCATTTTAAGCTATTTAGAATTTTTTTTTTTCTTAGGTCTTTTTGCATAGTTGTGTATAAGTATCTATATGTTTATGCTCAGTTAAAAAGTATGACAATTTAATACAAGATTCCACACAATTCAACACGTATTCGTTAAAGTTTTTTAAAAATATACAAAATATAATATGACTTTACCTACCAACACATTTATTATTTTTTTTGTCAACGATTGACCAAATAGTAGATTGATTTAGAGAAATAAATTATTAACATATTTTGCATTTTATCATTGCCTCATAATGAAAAGGTTTTAAAGTAATTTTTGTAATTTTTGTAATTGTTCATTGAATCATTTGTAAGTTAAAGGACATTGAATAATATTTTTACTGTAAATACTAATTCATAAAAAGTTTATACAATATCCAGAAATTCAATTAACTTTAGTTTAAAATCAAAGTTTTTTTATCCAACTTGATTGTTAATTAAGTATAATACCGTACATTTTATTTTTAATTGTATAGTTGTATTTTTATTCTTATCATAATATTTAGCGACAGTCACGAATATGTTGAAAATACTGTTTAATTTTTAATAAACAAATCAATATAATAATAAGAATACATTTTTATAGGGGGAGGGGGTAAAAATATCCTATATGAATTCACCAGGGAGGTAAATATATCCTAGTATAATTTAAATAAAGTTTAATTTATCCCAATATATTTTTACCCCCCTTAAGAACAATTTTACCGGGGGTAAAATTAACCTAGTATATTTTTACCGTGGGGGGGGGGGTAAAAATATCCGGGGGTAAAAATCGCCTGTTACAATATTTTATTCATTTACTTATAAATAATTATAATTATTTGTTTTATTTTCAATTTATTTTTGTCTTGCTAATGAAGCTTATTAAGTATGATTATACTCCGTACCACAAGAGAACGCATACGGCGGCCGACCAAAACTCGTCGTTTTCGCGCATGAGCTGATTGCCGTTTGCGTTCTCTGGTGATATGGTATGGGAAATTTGGCCTCGGTACGACGGAGCGCAATCATTCGGATGCGCCAGCCGTATGCGTTCTCTCGTGGTACGGAGTATAGTTACAAACATGTTCTAAATAGTCTTCAATTGTATACTTTACATACGTGTTCTCTATTGACTATATTATGCTGTATATTATACAGGGAGATTTTTTTAAGTGGGTACACTAATTATCTCGAAAAGTATTTACTTTTTTCAAAATATTTTTTACATGGTTTCAAGTTGTTAAAAAACCAACGGTTTTATTGAAAAATTATATTTTTAAATATTTTTTATCCTTTTTTATCATTTTTAAGTTTTTACTTTTTTGAATGACAACAGACTTTTGATTTTTTATTCCAAAGCAGAATATTTTTCTAAGTATTTTGATTCATAAAAATCGAATTTAGGACGAGTAGTTTATGAGATATATATATTTAAAGTTTAGACAAGCGGAGTAGTGGACAAACATTTTGTGTGGTAACCCCGTACCACTCCACTCTGCCAATCTAAACTTTAAATACTTATAACTCAAAAACTACTAGCCCTAAATTCTTTAAATTTTTATGAATCAAAATACTTAGAAAAAACATTCTGCTTTGGAATATGAAATTAAAACTCTATGTTGTCATTCAAAAAAGAAAAAAACTTAAAAAATGATAAAGATAAAAATATTTTAAAATATAATTTTTTAATAAAAACGTTGGTTTTTTAACAACTATTGAAACCATGTAAAAAATATTTTGAAAAAAGTAAATACTTTTCGAGATAATTAGTGTACCCACTTAAAAGAATCACCCTGTATATATATATATATATATTATATATCATGGATGTTGTTTTTTTCTCTTAACTTAATAATATTTATTATATAATTAAATTACATTTATATTCCTTAATCCTTTTAAGTAAGGAAATACTTATGAGGTAAATTAAAAATTATTTAAAGTAGAAATTAACATGACGTGATCAATTACTAAATATGATTAAAATTAAAACGATATTTAAAAAGCTATAAATATTTAACAGTAACTTAATTCCAGCTGACCAAAATCATTAGAAAACAATTTTAAGATTTACTGATGAGTATACTATAATAACTGCTGTCTTATAAAGCCCAAGGTTAAATCCTTAAGAGTACTCTGAAATAAAATATAACATCTTAACGGGTCAATATAATTTAGTTACATAACGTGCTTCAAATACCGACTACTGAGGATGGCGGGTTATATGTATAGACGCAGTATCGAGTTTGTGAATTAGTGATACAGCTGCAGTTCACATCGACCACTATTGGAATATTCTCAACACAATTTTATGTAGTATATTATATTTTCCAATTACTGGGTTCGGTAATATTCAATTTTCAACCAGGATGCCAACGATTTATATGCCTGCGTTTCCATATTCCATTATACTAAATGAACGGGACATTACTCGTTTTGCTGGTTGATGGGGGAAAATAATGTGTATATTATTATATATAATATAGTAAATATGTATATTATATATACATTATATATGTATCACCATTCAATCATAGTAGTGCTAACAAGGAATGTAAAATGTAATATGAAACTACATCATTGGATATATAATTTAACCCATACATTACTCGTATGCTTATAATATATTAATATTTTTTTATTACAACTGGTCGTTTATGGTACAACGAAAAAATATTAACTCCTGATGTTTGTTTCAATTTTAAGTTATATTTATTTGTTAACATCTGATAAAAATTTTTAAAAAAATTTAAGATTTTACATTGTTTAAGATTTGTACATAATGACGATCTATGGCTTGGTAAGATATTGAATGGCGTATGTTTTTATCTTGTGTTAGCAAAAAAAAAGAAGTGAATTGACTAATCCTGTATCTATAATAATCGCAATTAGTGCTACTTGAAAACTGTTAAACTTATTAATACGTATTTTAAATAATTAATTAATCGAGTTCATTTTAATAGATACATTTCAAATAAATCATTATAAATTTCGTAATAAAAATAAAAATTATAAGGTAATTGAATTGAGAAGATAAGTAGGTACTTAGTATATAAATGAATAATATTTCAGTTAATAATGAAACATGTAAAATTCATAAATATTATAGCTCATTTTTAAATGCATTATTATATATTATGTTATTTAAATGGCCATTATCATTTATTCACGTTTTATGTAGGTACTAGCTGATGTGAAAAATGGAAATGTATCATATTCCAAAAGTTTAAATTGAAAATTTTGGGTAGATTATAATTACTACATGGAATTTTGTTTTATATCATGGTCAGATTACCATAACACGTATTTAGATGTGGCGCAAATTACATGCTTATTTCCATATTTTGGCGCAAATTACCTATGCACTTAAAATATACATCTTAGGCCTGTCGGTGACACAAATTACGAATAGATACCAGTATTGTCCCAAAATACCATCTCCCATCTCGAAGTATTCTTTGAGAGACTACCTTTTGGTAACTCTTAAATCAGTATTTTCTTATAATACGTGAGTAAGTGGTAGTAAACGGTCTTATTATAACATTTAACAATAAGTGGTAAGATTTGGTTTTTATATTATATTATGTATATTTTATTTAGCAAATAACCGTATTGTTGTTGTTATTGGCATCATAACAGCTTATTTTCTCCAATGATAGTTTTATTGTACATAGATTCTTAAACGTCTATAGCATATAATATAAACTTAGATGATGTATTGGTTATTAGGAAATAGTTAAGAACTTAATTTTTTTTGTAGATTAGAAATTATCGGTTATTTTGAATTGCATCGGATAGGTTCGTAAGGTTTCGTATAAGAATATTTTTATTAAATGATAAGTTTAGAGAATTTACCAAGAAAAAGGTTTTTTTGGAGAGCATTGTAGTGGTAGATACTCATTTATGTGCCAAACTATTGTAAGTTTTATGTCTAGGAGACAAATTTAATGTTATATGATATCTGCATTAAACTAGTAATCAAAGAGTCTTAATTAGGTATTAAAAATTTAGAAAAGTAAAGTAGTGGACTAACATTTTACGCGGTACTCTTGTGCCACTCCACTCATATAAATTTTAAATATCCGGGTGTAACTAGAATCTCTATAAATACTATAATTTACTATGTTAATATAGATTATTAAATACGCATAAAATAATTGTCAATTTAGTAATAATTCTAGTTTGTTTATAGGTTAAAATAGTCTAGATTTTTAGTGAAAATTATAAAAATCAAAGCTCCACTAAAATTTCTTTTGAAATGTGATTAGTTTTTCAACTTTTTAACGCCATGATCCCAATTTTTGTTCATGTCCAATACTTAACAGACACGATTATTTGTATATTTTATAGAAAGTAAAATAATTATAAATTAAATTTAGGTATAATATTTAGTATTTAAACTACAACAAGGAAAATTAAGCTAATGATATGGGGAAATATTAATATATTAATTTGTTTAAGGGAAAATACTTGAAATATGTATGAGTATAAAAATGCAAGAAAAGGTCCGAAAATTAATATATTTCATCATTCATAAATTTCAAAATAAAAAACAATGGGCACCAAAAAAGTTATAAGACATTTTCCTGCTTCAGTATTATTACAGGTCGATGGTGACTATGCATGGAGTGAATGAATCACAGAGCGATTTCATGGAGGATTTTGGAAAAAATGACATAAAATCATTGTGAATATGACAAATGCTTTTCGTTTAGAATAAATCGTTCAGTAGCGATGAACACACAGGGGTGGAGTGTGGTGGCAAGCCGTAAATGTGAAGAAGTATGGTGGTGGTGAAGTCACCGAAAGAGAGAAAATGCAAATTCCGTAGTCCTTGCTCAAACCAACAATGATGAACGATGTAGGAATTAGAGCGGTACATTAAACTCATTTGAATACACGAACGGACCTTAACACAACCAACAATTTATTATACAAACCATTTTCAGACTATTTTTATACAACACAGATACTGCGTTAAAAAAAATGTGTGTAGAAGAGAGAGAGAGAGAGAAAAAGGGAAAATGACGGGGAAAATCCGTTTAAAGGAACATTTTTCAATTTCTTTCCATCCCTTATTACGTCTGTTGACGGTTTATTTACTTTTCTCTTTAACTTAATGGTTTTTTTTTTTATTCAGAAAATATTATTCTCACACATAATGACTATAGTTAGTGTTTACTTTATACATTTTATGTAACGTGTGTCATCCCATGAATATTACTCTATACAATTATATAATTGACTGCCTGTCAAGAAGATGAAATTATTTGATATTTTTTAGATCAATGTATTATCTTTTATAATTCAAAAGTATTGATAAATTTAGTGATTTTTCAAAATATATAATATGAGATATTTGAATGTCATATACCGAATAATATAACGTATTACTATCATACTGCATTCCATTAACTTATAAAAGCAGCAAGCTAAAAATACCAATAATAACACTATATTTCATTGTAGCAAATTTGTTTAAAATCCAACTACCTGCTAATTAAGAATAAAATTTATATTTTTACTGTATAAATATTAAATACTCAATATTGTGTTTATTAACAAATAAACAGAGTTTGGGTATTTATGAATAATAATATTAAGTAACTAATTTAGTAATCGTTAATATTAAATTAAATTTAAATTACAGATTTTTCACATTTGATGTTTAAAAAAAAAAAAATTTAAATGTTCAAGACTAACACTTCTTTTTAAAGTTTTTAAGTACTTGCGATTTTTCATACCTGAAAGACTACGCAATCACTAAAATCAGGAAACTTTATGTATACAAAATGTTCTGTACTTATAACAGTTAGATTCATCGAAGCGTAATAAATAACGTATTTCTCCAACTGAAAAGTTTCTTCCTTTTTATTCAACTATATTACAAGGTATAGAATAGTATTTTTTTTTTTTTTTTTTGTGGATACATTGATTTACGTGAAGAGTTTTTGTTGTAATAAATAATAATAAAGACTAAGTAAAATACATAAAGAACTATAAAAATTCTTTAGTTTGATTTATAGGAAAACAATTGACAAATTATAATAGTTGGACGTATTTTAAAAATTCAAACTAAATAAAAAATAAATAAAATATATATATTAAATTGCATATTACTAAATAATATAAGAAGCTCTGTTCCAGCGGGACTTCAATCACTATAGCTGTGTAACACACCATAGCTGAATGCCAAATGTTAGAAAAGGGAAAGAGAGAAACGAATATGCCGTTAAAATATGACAAGATCTTAACCTAAACCAGAAAAACTTCCAATCAACTCTTTATTTATTATAAAGAGTAAATATTTTCAACAAAACACTAAGTAATAATTTAATGATATAATTATCTGATGTATTATATATGGAGGTATATGGTAATTCACTTAGTGTAACAAATATAGGTTATACACTATAATTTTTGTAAATAATATGTAGGTATGAGGTCAATTGTGTAGTCAAATGGCTTTTGACGCAGCGAACTTTGCTTGAATAAAAAAAGGAAGGAGCTTTAAATATTATATTCAATCTTTTAAATTATTGTTAGAGCATATTATATTAATATAATCCTGGTTGGATTCATTTTTATAACAGGAATGCATCATAAATGTTTGTAGTAATTATTCAGTTCATGGTTTAAGTGGATGTCACAGCCACATATATGTTATTTTCTTCTTACAAACGTACAACATAGCAAAAACAGTATTTGCGCGAAACAATTTTTCTCCCTCAGTATTTATAGAAGAACTATCAAAATTTCACAACGCATAGATGAGAACTTTATCTGTGTTATAACGCCATTATTTTTTTGATAGAAACATAAAATCAGTGAAACCTATAAATACTTGATATTCTCGGTCGCCGTAATGTTGTCCGTAATTTAGAATTCCACAACGCATAAGGTAAGAACATTATCTAGCTACATCTTGATGGCACAAAGTGCCACAAACCAATAATTTTTAATAATTAAATGAAAAAGTAAAAAATGAATTTATTTTCTCAATCTGATAATTTTAATTATACAGTGAACCCTCTTTTAACGGACACATCTAAATAACCGACACCTCCAAATAGCGGACATTTTTTCGGGAACGGGGACATTTTCATTATTATTATACAGGAAAATCATAAATACCGGACACTGCAAATTACGGTAATTTCATTTTGATTTTGACAATTATTCTAAAATATAGAATAATCGTAGAATGTCGTTATAAATATCTATCTATTATAGTTTTAAGTTAATCTTATCTGTCCATTATCCCGTCGATTAAAACATTTTTCTAGTTTGTGTTCTGTGAAGTATCCTACATAACTATTTCCTTCTCGTATTTAGTTGTGTTTGTGATTCCATTACATACGAACGTATTTGTAAACGTATTGTCTCCGACGTAGTTGAATTAGAAAATGCCTTGATACACGAAATTACTATGCGTCAAAGTCTAAACAAGTTAAAGTAACTCAATTTTTCATATAATTTTAAATAATAATAGAAATATAGAAATATCATTGATTATAAATATTATATAAATAATAAAATATGTAATTATTAATTTTTTCGAGTTATTTTCGAAAATTTACCCCACTCCCCTCTGAATAACGGAAAAAATTACGGCATTCGAGAGTATCCAATACTTAGAGGTTTCACATCATCAACAAACAACAATAATCTATAGAATACAGATAAAAGGCCAATCAGAATTAAAAGTAAATTAAAATAGGCAATAGCAGTCAAATCACAACTAATCCTGGACAACATTTGATTGAACAATATTCTTATGAAGATGCATACAACTACACTAATGAAAACATTAATGATAAAAATTAAAATTAAAAAAAATGAGATTTAAGAAAACATAAATAGATGGCGAAACATCAACATAAAACTAAAAGAATAAATTAGAGATGAAATGGAACCTACTAAATAGATTACGTTCAGGTCACACCAAGTTTACACCCTTGTTTTTGATGGTTAAGAGGAAGAAGCATTTTAATGTTTATCATTATAGGGTCACTTAATTTTATTTTCATTTAAGACTTTACGTATAACATATCCGTGAAATTTTAAGTAATTTTGGCATCACATGGTAAAAAATTAACTGTACATGGTTGGCATTATTATCATTGATTATACAAGTATAATGCCTCAACCATATTAAAAAATTCAGACAAAAAATGTTTATACTATAAATTTTAATGGCATATAGTGTATAATATATTATTTGAATAATATTAACATAACCTATTGTATTGAAAACAAAAAGTTTTTGTGAAGAATATTCCAGATAATTTAAACGATAATTTAAAAGTTAAATTTTGCACACTTGTACACAGAATATCAATTATTATACATTTTACACGTAACAATTATTTAAGAAAATGAGACATGATTTATTACAACAATTGTATACAGTGGCGTATTTTGGGTGATTTTTCGGGGGGTGTCCAACATTTAATGAATGTACATACCTGCACTAAAATAAAAATAGTAAATTATAAAATAAATGATACTTCCAATATTTAGGATTTTTTCAGGGGATGTTAAAAATGGAAGACACTCCTTCCAAAAAAACTGCTCTTTAGTCAGTATAATATTTTTAATGCCAATTTCAAAACATCGGCGTGTATAGTTGGCATTTGAACTGATTTACCAGGCTGTTATCGGTAAACGAATTTAATAAGTGGGAATACTCGTATTTTATTGTGGCAATAACGTATAAACTATACCTATTATGTGGACATACGTAACTACTGTTTAATAGCAACCGATAGAAAATAGTGTGCTACTTTAAAATTTGCGTAAATTGTGTCACTGGCAGTTAGACAAATGAATGATATAAGATATACATGTATTAAATTGCATATTATATTATGATTTATAATGCTAAACTAAAATTCGTCATACAGTAAATTACGCGATCTTCTTGAATTTTCAAAAAATACCCTACATTATAACGATATGTAAATGCAATAAATTCTAATGTATAGTTAACTATAGTAGACTCATAATATGAAACCGTTTATTCCTATTTCATACAATGAACTTATGAATAATGGAAGTGACTCTATGTATCCCACCTTAACGTGCTACCCAGTCCTTAATTCTTGGGAAACGAGTTGAACGTGTATTAAGGCCAGATGTGATTAAGACTCGTTTACACGAAATAATATAATAAACACTCACAAACGAAGGCATGAAAACGATTGATTAAAGATCGAGAAAATAACGCAAATAAGATAGGGAATCGGACTATGAAGACGAACTCAAACTAAACGACAGCTTATCAGTATTATCATAAATAATATGGTCAGCAGTTGCCATTGCCACGCTTACTTATACTAAACAACACGCGTTCAGAATCATGCTGATTTTTTCTGATAAATAATATTATATCAAAGGATTTCTAAACATAATATCCATTTTTTAATTTCTTGCGCCCTGCAAACCGAAACGAACATCGTTAATATAATTTAATAAAATATAAATATATACTCCCGACAAGCGGGTATCCAGGGTGTTTCTTATTTTCACTATTATCATATTAATTAATATTAGGGGATAAAGTTGATAATATAGTTAAAATTAAAATATGGTGCGCAATGATATTTTCACATTTTGGCTAGATTTATATCGTGAAAAATCATTTTTGGTTTATTTAAAAATACATCTATTTTATTCCTAAGTTAACATTTTGTACATAATTTACCGATATATTATAATATTATATAGTTTAAATATTTTATAGTATGTATACTACGATAAGGTACATAATATTATAAATTGTGTACATTGTGTTTTAAAAACACGAAAACATTAAGAAAAAATACTAGGTATCCAAATGTTTTTCGAGTGTATATTATATTATTACGCAAAACATAAAAAACATTTCATATTTTTTGAAATAGCTTACTTTTTATATATTTTCAAAGAAATTACAAACCTCATGCACGTATAGCAATAATTATTTATTTTTAAAGTTTGAATTTATGTTATACAAATGTATTGATTATAATTTGTTTTGCTTTAAAAACAATACATTGTTTAGACAAAAATTATTTAATATAAAATATGTTGTACGTGTTTTTATTGTATGAAATAAACTCTAGTCGGATAAAAATAAAAATGTATTTGATGCTAATATTAAAGATTCGTTTATTAATAACAACCGTGTTTTCTTATCCTAATATAACATTTAAAACTGTTGAAATAACGATTGAGGATGATGCACTGTTTTTTATTCTATCAAATCATGACGTGTTATTTATTTATACAATTAATAGTGTATAGTCATTTTATATCATAGTTTTATATAGAACTATAATAAACGAAAATATTTAATAATACAACTTTTAAAATGATGTTTATAGAAAACTAAGATATTTTGATTTCTTATAATGGAATTATCAATGTTAATATAATAAGTTCTAATTACTGGAAATAATTCTCCACTACCCTGAATACCAGTCCATACCTAATGGGAAAAATTTTATGTACGTGGAGTTTATAGTTGATAATACAAATTATGTTTTTAAAAATGTAAAAAATATACTTAATTAATTTTAACTTTATACAATACTGTAATCTGCAATATAGATAATGAAGTAATACTAATAATAGTAGTAATAATAATAATAATAATAATAATAATAATAATAATAATAACAATAATACTTAAATAAATATTTTGAGTTTGATATACAATTTTCAAATTTAATAAATATTTACTTTGGATTTTAGTAAACATTTTTTTACTTGTTATTTGGCATTTTTTTTGATATTTAAACCTAGCATATCGATGAGGAATCGAACTAATACATAATTAATATGTTTATTATCATATGATTACTCAGATTAAATCTAATAGATAAAAATGTTTATACATTTACAAAGGTACTATATTTTAAATTTTTATAAGTTCGAGTTTGAAACTTTTAAAAATTAAAGGTACCAATATTAAATGTATTAATGTATTTATATTATGTTATCATTAATAGCTTTGTTGATACCTACCTGTAGGTTTATTTATCTGTCCTAGAGCTGATGACGTCGCACTAATCCCGAGTACAACACCTATGACAGTGATCAGCATTGCGTATTGACGCGCCATAGTTAGGTTACCGTGAACAAGATGTTATGCTTGGTTAGGCTAAGGGGTAAGCAAACGAACGGAAGACGAGTGGTTGACACGCGTGTTGTGACTACGATGACTGTCGTCGAGTGGCTGAAAAATGCCTCATAAACCGTTGTATTACCTCCATTATTATATTGTCGTTGGATCCATCAATGCCGTGCCGATGAGCGTCGAGCTCCTCGTGCGGTATACGCGTATCGACGGCGACGGTGCCTCACGAGTCACGATGGTACCTACGCAGAATTGGTGGCGGTGGTATGACAATCGTGTGTCTGGTAGTGTTTCGACGGTACAAATCGGCGTACCGTGCAAGTGCGAACGACAACGAAGTCATCGGAGAACTGACACGTTGATTTCCCGACCAAGGATGGGAAAACGGATTTTACGGCACGCGCGTGCGCGCACGCTTGCACGTCGCCGTGAGTTTTGAGTACGGCCGTACGCTAACTGCTTCCACCCCGGCCTGCACACAACCACCCTACAGACAATAAACAGTCACCGCTGTCATTGATAATAATTTAGTCAACGGATCTGATGAACTGTTATTTCAGAAACTTTGAATTTCGATTTGCCCGTGCATATTAGTGACGTGGCGTGTACAAATTTCTACGACCAAAGTCAATCTGTAAATTCCTGCATTATTATTTGTTGATAATCTTTTATAAATAAATAAGGTATATTAAAATATTATAAAATTAGATATAATATTAATGTCACATTATTCCAATAATCTGCAGCGCTTTGCATCACACTCGATAATCATATCTAATTATTAAGTAATCAAACAGGCTTTTTATTACCTATAACTGTTTCCTTCCTCATTACAATATTATTAATATATATATAAATCATTCTAATTATAATTATCCTTTGGGATGAACATATCTTATATTATTATATAATAATAATATTACCTATGTATTTATATTTTCTATTATCCTCTTCTCATCATCTCATCAGAGAATTACTGAATGACGGTGTGAATATTTTTTAATGTGTCCATAATTCATCAAAATGGCGACACTCAAATTGCCTCAGAGTGTTTTCGGAGAAAATTCGAGTATACCCTAAATAGTCTAGTAGAATTGCCTCCCATATAGCATACTTAGATTACCTATCAATAGTTTTGCAGATTATTTTATCGATTATATGATTTCTTTCTTAATGTTCAAAAATAGTAATTAGTATTATATAAAAAAGCATTTTCCAGGAAGATTAATTTGTCAAATGCAATAATCTTGTCGATCACTGATTATCAAATTTTATATTTAATGATTTTTATTATTATTAATTGTTATTACAGTTATCAGTCTATTTACTATAATATTTATAATTTTTTTTATATTTTTACTTTGACATTTTTTACAATTTGAGGGTTAGATGGGATCCGGTGCAATGCGATTGCGCAATTTTTCTTTTTTTGACCCTACTAATTACACCACGATTGCGCAATAAATTTGTAACAGGATTGCGCCCCGATCCTTTTTTACCTGTTAAAATCACAACACCATTGCGCTGCGCACCAAATAATTTGTGTATAAACAATAATATATATTAAATAATATAGTACCATATATAATATATACCATAGTATAATGCTATGTATAATAGTTTATGTAGAATTGTAGAACATAAAATAATTAATCAATTAAATGAAAAATAAATAATTAATTCACAATTTTCCTTCCCTATTATTGCAGGCTTAGGACTATCAACAAATTATCATCGTTGGCTTGGTTAAAAATTGTTTTTTTTTCTAAATTACATGACAGAAATCTTATACTTTATGAAATAGTATGCAAGAATATGATTCATGGCCCATGCGTCGAGTGAAATATTAGATCGCCATGTAACATAATCGAATCGTGGTAAAATGAGTCTGGGTGAAAAAGTTCTAAGCCTAAAAAGTCCATATTAAAAAGGTCCAGAGTATATTATATACATAACAATATTTAAAATAGTTTATTAAAAAAAAAAAAATGCAATGATTATAAACTATAATTACGTACCTACTTATTAGTAGGTATCATCTATATATATCAAAACGGATTTCCGTCTGTTTGTCCTTTATGCATTCCTAAACAGATGAACCAATTGCGACGAAATTTGGTACAGAGATATATTAGACCTATGGGCATAAGATAGGCTAAGTTAAAAAGTGATAGAATTAAATATCATTCTATTGAATATTTGAATTGTCAGACTTTTCTCGATAAAACGAATAAATTTTCATAATGATAAACTAAATTGATTATCAGAGTAAGTTTATTACTTAGTATATTTTAACCATTATCTATCTATATGTATAAAAAATACTGCTAGCATGATCACAAGCAACGAATTTAATTAACAGGTTGAGACATTCAAGAGGTAGGATTTTTAACGGGCTACGAAGTGCACGGGTTCAGCTAGTATATAGTATAGAAACATCATGATATTACGTATTTTCTAGTATAAATTATCGTACTAATATTAATATTTGTCTTGAAAAAAATAAAAGTATTCATATATTAATAATATTTTTTTTTGTGTAGGTAATAAGAATAAAGTACATACGTATTATATATTATACAAACGAAACAACGATTAATTTCTGGCTGAATATGTATTTATAATTTTCATTTTGACATTAGAAATTATCCGATTATCGTAGGTAATGTAAGTCGTAAGGCAGATAAGACGATAAAACGATTTATATTATCTTTATCATATACAGTGAAACCTTCTTTAACGGACACCTCACAATAGCGGACGACGTTTAAGCGACCAAGAGTGTCCGGTATTTAGAGGTTTCACTGTAATTAAAAAATATAACTTTCCATGCGTATTGAACATTTTGTTTATCGTTGATCGTTTATTGCTATGTATATGTATATCCAAAACTGCATCTGTCATATACATGATAATAATAAGTAAGTAACTATAAGTAATAGGTATGTATAGCACATAGAACATAGGTAATGATAATTGCTCGGGCCTAAACTCATCTACCGCTAAAATATTGTCGGGCCGGAACTAACCTATACCTAAAATATTATCGGGCCGGAATTCACCGGTCTTCAACACCGGAAACGACAAGTCGGGCCGCAATTCACCCACAGCCAATGGGAGGCAATTCGTGAGCGCCCATCAGAATTGTATTGTCATTTAAAGGAACACTTATCGCTAACGTAATTTTTTTATATTACATTCGTGATTTAAGATTAGGTAGGTTTTTTCGTGCCGTCGTCACTGCCATGTACTGATAGTAATATAATAGGTATTCATAAATATACATTTTTATTTAAATTCCATTTTTCTATTACATGAATAATCTTATACTCCTTGTCATTAACTTTCAATCGTCTAAAGTGTCGTCTCACAGATTAAAAATTTCATTTTTCCCGACATATAAACATATTTTCTAATATGCCATTTTATGCATTGGCACAAGCAATCTACTATCTATATCAAAGTGGTTTCAACGACTAGATTAAGAAGCGCATTAAATTTTATCTATTGAAACATGTGCTTCTTAACATACATAATTTAACCATAATAGTTCGTCGAAGATACGGATACTAAAAATGTAGTACCTATATTTTATTTTCAAAAAATATAGCTAACTTATAAAATAAAACCAATTAATTATATGTCTTTTAAAAATTCAACTTTTAAATAATTCACATCGGATAAAATCAGCGGGTCTTTTAAAAATCTAATCAATTCTGATAAATAAAATAAAACTAACCTTTATCCTCATATACATCCATCGCGTCCATATACATTTCATCCTCTGATATACCATTTGACCCACCGACTGGGGCATCTTGTACAAATATCTGCGGCGTGATTTGGATTTCCCCCCTGTGGAGTGGCACGAGGCGCAAATTGAATCATGCTTGCTTGTGTTGGCTGATCGATGATCTGTTCAGCGGGCATCGGTCTCAAATGAGCCGGAACGCTGACGATACCTTAGGATAAAATAATAAATTCAGTAGCGTAGTCCTTATGCTTTTTGTAATAATTATAATTATAATTATTTTTTATCTAGTCCGTTATCCGATATTTCCAAAGGAGTTTAAATACCTAGTGTATTCATATTATTCCAAAATAACCCTGAAGCTAATAAAGTTCTGCGAATGGTAATATTATCTTATTCCAGTTGTTATGTTTAAGGCTTATTTTAATGATCATTCATTTTTAGGTTTTAGCATTGCCTCATCTTCCTGCAGAAATACACCAGGAATGTCGATTTACTATGAGTGATGGGTTTCGTACTATAATTGGATATGTAAACCAGTATGATCATATTTCGGAACGCCTTTATAATTTTTTAATTGGTTATATTCAATGCTTTTGGTTCGATCAAATAGATTCAGCAAGTATTACTGTTTTTGGGTAATTTTTATTTAATAAATAATAATAAAAGTACATTTTAATTTACATTGTATGTTTTTGAAGGTCAGACATTCGAACCAACAACTATTTGGAATCGTTTCATAGAACGTTACTAGCCAAATAGGAAAATACCCTAATATTTAGGATTATTTACGTAAACATAATCCTAAATATCAGTTTTCATGAATTATTTTTTATTTGTTTGTGTTGTATTTTAGCAAGGCTGGGTAAGTTATGATTTAAGTCTATTTCTTATATTATGACTAAAAAAATGTATAATAATGGTTATAACATTGCATATTATGTATATTAATATCTTTATAAGTAACTGATTTTTAAAAATTGCTGAGTATTTTACTGTTATGTAAATTATAAAGTATTTAACAAATAATACTGCCAGATATAGGTGATGGAAGATGTCCATTTAGTTGTTTTGCTTGTATAAATAATAAATATATACTACATATAATATAATATGTAGGTAATAATAAAGTGAGTCTTATTAATCTGTTAGTTGTTAGTAACTACATTTTGTTATAGTTTAATAACCGGTCAAAACCGAAATGTTTTTACGATTTCTCTATATACACGGTGGCAGCACCGGTGCCGAAAACCAACGACTGTTCACCAATAACAGAACGAATATCCATAGCCTGGATAATCACAGTGATCGGCGGCTCAGTCTATGTGCCTAAGAGCGGTTCATTCTTGTGGAACAGAATAGAGAATAGTGGAGTTCAATATTGTTAAAATAGGTGTAAAAAATGTTGAAAAAGCTAAATATTATATTAAATAGAATAAATGTATTAAATACAAATTACAAATAGCCACAAAATGTTGTTATAAAATACCCAATTAACCTATATATTTACTACCTATCAAATAATAGACACTGATATTATCGGTTATATATATATATATATTAAATATATAAATATATATTATATATATATACGTTCAGTGGCGTCATTTGGGGAGGGGTGGATGAGGGGCAACTTGGGAATTTTTCATTGTCATTGTTGTTGTAACAACCATAGGTCGGGACATTTAAAAATACTTATTTAAATAAGAATGAATAATAAATTATTTTATTACACACAGGATGTCCCCGTGAGGATTTACCAATTGGGATATCTCCTAAAATAATGAAAATATTATAACTCTGTTTTATTTATTAGACTGACGAGGATGAACAAGGACTAAAATTATTTCATATTTTAATTTAATTTAAAGTTTTGGTAAAAAAACTAGAAAAATAATTGTTCTGATAAGACTTATTTAATATTTAAAATTCGTCACACATAGTTTTTTAATTTTTACGGGGGTGGTTTTTGAGCAGGAATTCCGGGGTTTGCGTCAGGAATCGTCAGAAATTGAGCACTAAATATTGGCGTTGGAAAAATTAAAAAAGTCGAATCCCGACCTTCGGGTGTTGGAGGAATGTTTCCCCCGCCGCACATATGGTTTTTTAATTTTTACGGAGGTGGTTTTTGAGCAGGAATGCCGGGGTTTGTGGCAGGAATTGAGCACTAATTACTGGCGCAAAGAAAATTGCAAAAAGTTAAATTCAGAAGGTAAAAATACCAGATCCCTGCAAGTATAAGTATAGCATGCCAAAAAGTTTGTGGACCTAGTTGTAAGTAACCAACCACCAGATTGTTTGATGCAGACACAGACACTCGAACACAGCCTTCGACTCTATATTTCTTTCCATACAAAAAGTAAAAGATGTATCTAGGGGTCCAGCCTAATTAGTTACCGATTTACACCGGTATCTGATGACTGATATAATGATATACCTAGTTAACTTATGTGCACAAATTTTGAGCTTCAAGCATAAACCAGAAAAAACTCAGTAAATAGTTGCAAATAAATGCATCAAGTTCATAATTTTGATTTTGATATTTGATATTAAATTTGTAAAACTAGGCAAATTTAAAAATAAATATAAATTATAAATTATAATATTTATGAATTATTGAATATCTTATTGTTTACACGAATAAACATATTTGGTATTATTTCTATTTTTTATAAAATTAATGATCTCAAAACTTTAACATAATTATACTGTGTGAATTAAAATTAAATTTTTTTAGTTTAAGTACGTATTATAATATCTCTTACAGTTGGTATATTGAAAATACATAAACATATTTATTATTAAATTAAATATCCATATTTTTATTGTACAACGATTAATATATTTCTAAATAATTAAAGATGCTGTAATTAAATCATCGTTCAAAACAAAATTATTTTCTTAGGTTTTAATAATGCCATCTCCAGTGTTTGTAGAAGAAAGTCCTTCGTCATTTGCTATGATTTTATAATTTTATAAATAAGAATTTTCAATGGGCGTTACTCCAGTATCTGTAGCGTCACTGAAATCATTTTTTATGGTATTCGTAGCATCCTTTGAAGCATGGTATGCAGTTTTGGCTGTGTCATCAACAGTATTCACAGCATCGCCAACAGAATTTCCTACAGCTTTCACAGCATCCTTGGAAGCATGGTATGCATTTTCGGCTGTATCATCAACAGTATTCACAGCATCGCCAACATCATTTCCTACAGCTTTCACAGCATTCTTTGAACCATGATATGCAGTTTTGGCCATTTTTTCAACACCATCTTCAGCTTTATTAGTAGCATTTCTTACATTATTTCCAATGGCTTTTCCTACAGCTTTCGTAGTGTCATAGTCAGCCTTTAAATTATCATGTACATTACTTATTCCATCACGAGCAGCTCGTTTAATATCATTTCCAAGTGCATGCATATCATCAGAGAACTCAGAATCATCAGAACTACTATAACTACTTCTACTATATTTATTTTTTACAGTATTATTAGAAGGCTTATAGATTTTTCCAATAACCTGTCCCTTTGCACCATAATCATTTTGACCAATTGATGTATTATTTTTTCTTGAAACTGTATTTGGGATGGAATTTAAACGATTATTGAAAGCATTAATTGGAGAACCAATATAATTATCTTTAGTAGAATCTTCTATTAGATTATTAACATTTGACACATCAGATTTACGGTACAAATATCCTTTGAATTGTGCATTATCAATTAGTAAATTAGAATCCGAATTCTGTTTATTTAAATTGGAACCCTGCTTATTTAAATCACTACCAGTAGGCAAATTATACCCAGAATTCAATAGTTGTGGCGTTAGATAAGGTCCTTCAGGACTCTTTATATTAGCATTGGTTCCTGTATTTGAAGAACTAGTAGAATCCCCAATTAATTGGTTGTATTCCTGTATACTAATTGATGGCATAATATATTTATTAAAACCCTGAGCATCATACAAATCATTTTTATTTACTTGATCTATGTAGTTTGAATTAACTGTTTCTATATTATCTATATTGCCGACGTTATCTAAATCATACACTGTACGAGCAGATGTTAAATCTATACCCAAATAATCGTAAGTTGTTTGTGGAATTTGGGTATTAGAAAATGGATTAAAATCAGTTGTACTAAATTGATCTTTTTCAGGAATTGATTCATCTATTCCAATATTAGTTTCATAATAAGTATTGTCATATTTATAAAGATCAGCATTCATAACAGACATTTGAGGAATATTATCATGATCAATAGTGGTGTCATAGGGCACTAAAATATTTCCCGTAAATGTATTGTCATCGAAAGATGGAGAATTCTGATACTGTAGTTCATTATTTTCATACCTATTGTTTAAATTAGGTGCATATGAATTATAGGGAGATCCTTGCAGATTAAAAGTATTATACGCAAAGTTTTTAAAATAATCATCAAATATATTATTATCATTTTGGGTGCCATAATTACCATCTGAACTCCTCTCATAAAAATAGTCTTTATAAACACCATAATTTTCGTCTGGAAGAGGATTATTAACTCTATCGATATTTATATAATCAAGATTATTAGATATATACGTATCGTCCATGTTTAATTGATCATCGTTCAAAACCCCATCCGTATTAGGTGACTCATAAACCGTATCATACTTGTAATTCAAGGATCCATACGTTTTTGAAATCATACTTGAATATTCAGTCTGTGGAAAATTAGATGATGTGAATAAAGCATCTCTGTTCAAAGGCATAGAGTCAGAATTTACCCCCGTTGGAGTTTGATCTACTTTTTGTGGTGATCCATTCATACTTGGTGGAGTGTTCAATCCTGTATCTCCACCACTCGGTGAGCCATTTGTGTTTTCATCTGGAAAAGTTGAGAGAATGTCAGGGGAGTAACTAAATTGATCTGGTGAAACAGTTTTCTGAAAATTTAAAGTTGAAAATGGTTTTTGTATTATTTGATTATTTAAATCTGTATTCATATTTGGTACATAAGGATAACTGTTCTTTTGATCTGCTGTGTTTTGTATATATTCGTGGTAATTTGATGTATTATCACTTGGTTTGTATCTAGTAGAATCGAAATCTTGTCCACTCAGCTTGTTCAATGAATATACATCAGAAGAATTCGGAGAAATACTATAAATAGAACCATTTGAATTAGATGACAATGCTGTTGCAGTGGGAGCTCCTCCATTATGGTTAATTTTAGAAGCACTATTGTTAGAATTTGGATTTGACGTTTGAGGATAGCTTGGAACACCTATGTTTATATCCCTAGGTAAACCAGCGGGATATGGCAAAGGCAAGTAAGATTGAGAAGGTGTACCATTAACATTTGTAGCAGTACTTGAAATGCTAGTTAAATTACCATTAGGGGAAGTAGGTTTTGCACTTGATTGAGAACCATTTAAAGTAGTATTTAAATTTGCTGAAGTAGGAATTCCTTCATTTAAATCATTTGTATTTTTTATTTTGTCTTCGGGATAATTTGATGATTGGAAACTGTACGTTAAATTATTATCACTTAACTTGTCAGAATAATCAGAATATAGTCTATTCAGCTTATCTGTTAACTCTACATTTAATTCAGAATTTAAATTAGTAGAATCTAAATTATTTAAATCCAGTTCTTTAGTTGAATATATCTCTTGTGCGATCTCGGTGCTTATATTTGTTGTAATGGAATAATTTCCATCATTTTTGGTAGTAGCTGATTGAATAGTTTTTCCGTATATATACCGTGTAACTTGTTCATTTGAATTAGACACTGGTAATTCATTAGTATTTAAAAATTGTTGTATATCAGCTTGCTGTAATCAATTTAAAAATTGTGTCAGTTAATATTGCACTAATGAAAAAATTTCAAAAATTATATTAAAATATAGTATTTTGGATGATAGAAATCTGTAAATGTGTACTAATCCTTATCAAATAAACTTATGTAAATCCGTATTTTAGTTATTAAAATTAAAATTTTTAGTTTAAGAAATGTATATTTTGTTTCTCAGAGAGAAATAGTCAGTTTAAAAGCTATTGTTAAGTAAATTATCTTTCTAATTTATCCAATTTTTTTAATAATTTAAAATTAATCTTAAAAGATAATTTTATTGTATAGCCGTTTGTTAAATTTAAACTATTTGTTTAGTGTGTACATAATTGAAATTTAATAACTTACTGCTGCAGCGACAAATGTTAGTATACCAGCTATACATGTATATGAAAATAATATCATTTTAAAATACAATTGAATATTATTATAATATTTTAGTACAATGTGTTTTGTGCTTATAATTTTTTTTTAAACTGATACGAACAAATTATTCTTTTTATTTTATTTATAGTTATTGCTAATTTGTTTCATTAGTTTTATAAAGTAGAAACTAATTAAATACACAATTGTGTATATTATGTTAATATCATTAAATTAAACATTTTAAAATAATTACCCTATTCTCCGTTTGTTTGAGTTAATCGTAAATTATGTTTTTAAACATTTGTTCAAATAAATAATAAAAGATATATTTTATTTTATTTTATATTTACACAGATTTGTAATATATCTATAATTTTACCTTTACCTACTGCAAATATACTAAAAAATTATTTAGTTTTACACGAAACTTAGGGTACATAATAATTAACCAGTACCTATACTAATTACTAAATATACTAATTGACTCATGTCTATATTTTTTTGGGAATACATTTTCATATTAACCCTAAAAAACTATTTATTGATAAAACAGGGCTGAATTTGTTCATCTATACTAAATGTAAAGCTATAAAAACATACTAGTCAAATGTTTATAATATATAATTTTAACTAATGACCTGTAATAACCCAAGTTATTTATAGTGTGTCAAATTGTATAGTGTTATAAACACCTTTTAGGATATTTTAAATAATTGTTATAAATTACAAATATTTTGAATGCATACTAAGCATTTCAATGTTCGTACTGCATACTAATAATAAGAGCCAGTAAGTCTGCAAAATAATTAATAAATATTTGCTTTGAATAAAATTTTCTTAAAATTCTAATTTATTAAAAAGAGGCATAATTTTTTTTTTTTTTATTAATTTATTTGAAATTTTAAATAAATGTGTGATCCAGTTTCAAAGTCATGTATATAAGTATAAATTATTTTTCAAAATAGTAAAATATAAATTCTACTATAAATACTATCATAATATATTTAATTCATGAATAGAAAAATTCATTTATGGTAAAAAAAAACCTAAATTCTTTATTTTTGATATGGTGTATTTTGTTTTTCTGAAATTTTTGGATTGTTATTTTTTTCGTATGGCGCTATGAATTAGGCATGAAGGCCTAATTCGGACGTCTATTTGGCAGAATTTCTAGGTACCTGTTTCACCGCGACCGCGATAACGACCGCAACAACATGCTGAACTGCAGATGTTGAACAAACGAGGCGACCACGAGGTTTGATCCGAACTGGATTTGTTGGCAGCGAGCTGCACTAATGCCGGGTTGCATAAACGGTCGATAAAAACAGTTCAATAACATGTGATATTGGTTTGATAAACAAGCTGATAAACATCTTTATTGAATCCACTAAGTATAGTGTTCGGTTGCACAAATAATTCCATTAAGTTCAATGGTTCGTTCGTTAACCGTGGTTATGTGGTTATTGATTACAAAATCACTTACAAAAGTGATAAGCACAGATATATAAAAATACTAGATAGCCAACTTCGATATTATTATTGTCGCCAGTAAAATGGCCGCCATCCTTATCTAAGAGGTGAATGTTTATGTTTTATAATATTGATGATAAGCAATTTAAGAACAGTATTATAAAATATACTGTTATAGGTACTTATAATTATAATATTATAATGTTTAAACTTAATAATCTTTAAAAACAATTATTATTTTATACAGATTTTGAGTGGAGTTAGTTAGCTAGTTTTTATATATGGTTTATGCAAGAAAAATTGTTAGTTTATTAATAATTTATTCTTATACAAATACCAGTATACCGAGGGATATAATTTATTTGAACAGCCCCAAGCACAGCAATAATAAACCATAGTAATATGTAGGTATATACTTAAAAAATATTAATAACAACTATACTTACTGTAAGTTATAAAATAAAAAACAGTATGCTTAATATTTAATATTTGCTCGTATATAATTACAAAATAATAACATAATACAAGTATTTTATTATTATTATTATTATTATTAAGATTCATCAAGTTGTTTATGCGTTTGAGATGCTAAGTAGTTATAAATAGCTCGCGATTAACATATTGTTCTTTGTAATTACATGCAAATGCAATACCTAAAAAAATATAAAATTATTTTTACAAATAATAAAAGGTTCCAAATTTTATCTCCAACCAAATAGTTCCAGATAAATATAATTCGGAAAAAAAATTTTCTTAAGTCCCAACAAAATTTAAAATATTATATAGCCCTCCAAAATAGTATCTTATCACTTATCATATCAGTTAAATTTGTAAACAGTCACCTCTTAAATAACGATTGGCTGCCATTTTGTTGGAAACATTATTTTATACGTATTTACTATAGAAGTCGGCTATCTAGTATTTTTATATATCTGTGGTGATAAGTCAATCAATATTATCATTAAAACATAGAACATAATAGAAGCGACAGCTATCAAAATCCCGTTGATCACCGAAAAATATTTCTGTTGACCTTGAGCTGGAGGCTCGGCATGATGTTGGCAGCGGATGACCGGTATGATGTTGTAATCGTATCGCAACACTTAATGTATTTCCTAATTTTTGAATATTTAAATTATCAATATCACAGAAAAAAGTGATAACAGCCGAAACATGCAACAGATTTTAAATTACAATACGGTTACAACATCATGTCGAGCCTCCACTGCCAACTTCATGTTGAACCTCCGGCAAAATGAAAACAAATCGATCAGCTGTTTGACTGTCGCTTCTATTATGTTCTATGCATTAAAAACACACTGTTATCAGTTCAATGAAATTATAGAGTTCTTTTTAATATTTATCGAACCATAATCGGACCTTCAAGTTATCGAACCGATAGCAACATATTTATCGGATCGATAAAAGATAAAAATCGTTTATGCAACAGACAATATTCTTATCGATCCGATTTCTGTATTATCAAACCGATAACTACTTATCGATTGTGTATGCGACCCGGCATTAGATTTGCACAAACAGTGTGCGGAAATTCGTATGATTCCGAGAGCAAAGGAAATAATATAATAAACAAAATATAATATGGCAACGAGCTGTTCCATTTGAAAATATAGGTATAGTGTAACAACGAACTGTTTGAATACGATGAGATTGTTTCATACACAGCTATACAGCATATACAGCTGGACCAGGGAGAAGTGGAGGATGCGTTCTCAATAAGTGTTGTGAACCCTACTGTAACGTGGTCGGGGGATCTTGTTACGATATTAGTTATCTAGGGAAGGTTTTCTATTCCTCATGGATAAGTTTTCCGTAGCTGGAGGCTAGAGCACTGTGTATGAGGTATTTTATCAATAATAAGACACGTTTGGTTTAAAGATCCATATTAATTATTACGATAATATATTAAAAATAATACTTTACTAATGTAGATGACTGTTAATAAGTGTATTGGTGAGTCCGCTCCTGTTTATGGTGACTGTCGAACCAACTGCTGTGTGTCATTTTAATAATAAGTAATTATGTGCATGGGTAGAAAAGTGTTGAGTGTGTATATTATGTATTGGTCAATCATATAGTGTGTCTTAAGTGAGGGTATAATATTTATATATATATATATATATATAAGGTGTAACGAATGTTACACTATTCTCACAGCTGACAGTAGTGATGCCCAAATCGAGGAATGAACATATTCCCCCTAGGAATACATAGCGTGTATCACAACATGGTTCTCGAACTAAGTGAAATGATGGCGAGGTGGCAATCTGCTGGAGCTGAAGCTGAAGTTGCATTGGCAGCGATGGTAGAACGGACCTTGGCTGTCATTGAACTGGAGTCTTTGAGATGAAGATAAATGTTCTCTGGTCTTCGGGGAGAATACTTTTTTTTTTTATATAATAATAATGAGCAGTAGCTATAAATACAATTAATAAATAAAAGATATAACAAATGAAATAATTATATATGATTAAATGTCATGCAACCATACAAACAAACAAAGACAAAAACTTTATGTATATTTATATAAATAAATTGTCCATCATAAGCTATCCTGCTAGGCGCAGGCACAAGAGCCACACCCACAGCAGCAGCAGAGGCTCGATGATAGCACTTCACAGGTAGCAACATTGTCATACAAGCAAGCAAGAAATATTGGGAAATGGATACTGTTTAATGCAGATCTTGCATTTAGGATCAATCATATGCATTTAATGAACGACTAATATGTCAAAAAAAAAAAAAAAAAATAATAATAACAATTAGAAAATAGCTAACATAAGACAAGGTCAGTTATAATATAATGGTACATTATTGGATAGGAATAGGAACTATCTTCACTACTGGCCTTGTAATGAGACCATGATGGTGAGCAAACTATCTACCCGCACGACTCCATCTGAGCCTCTGAGCCTGGGAAGAGCTCCTGAATCCTACCTAATTTGCACACTAGTGGGAAGGACATATTGTCTTTAATAACAACTAAGTCACCTAACTTAATATTTTCTTGACCCTTTACCCAACGAGTCTTAATTTGTAAGATGTTTAAATACCCATACGATCACCTACGCCAAAAGGAGTGGGATAACTTTTGGAGGACCTTCCAATGATTTTTGAGACATAACGAACTGCCTAGAAAGGGTAACATAATGGTCTACCGATGAGGAAATGACCCGGGATGAGACACTCTAAGTCATTTGGGTCATTGGGGTAAGAGTTCTAGCATTGAAGAACCGACTCCATCCTACATAGGACGGTGGAGAATTCTTCCAACGATAACACCTGATTGCCAACTACTCAAATTAACAAGTACTTGGTCGAACGGATTGCGGCCTCCAAAATTCCACCAAAGTGAGGCGCACTCGGAGGATTGAAATGCTATTTATAACCAAACGTTGAGCTGAGCTTCTCCTGAGTTTTACGATTGTTAACCAGGTACAGAAATTCCTTGGAAGCTCCCACGAAATTGGTACCACAATCTCAATACACGGATGAAGGCAGACCCCTCCGAACAACAATTCTATTAAAAACCATCAAAATAGCTTCGGTTATCAAATCGGAAACAAGCTCAATGTGAACGACCTTGACACTCTTACACACAAATACAGATATATAAACCTTATACTGTCTAGTTTTACGCAAGCTTGTGTACTTCATAATCAATGGTCTGGTATATTCGATCTCTACTCACGAGAAAGGGGACAAGGCTGAACTCGAAAATCGGGTAAATCCGACATAATTAGCTGTGGGTTGTAAGCGGACAACCTCACACACCTGGTACATTAACTAATAGCTCGGCGAATAACTTTACACTCACCTATAATCCAGAATTATCTACAAATTAGAGCGGATATTAGACGAGGACCGACATGGCACTCATAAGAATGTCAATGTCTAGCTATAAGTAGCGGCAAACACGACAATTTAGACAGTAATATAGGAAATTTGCGTCGATTTGACAACAACGATAAACGTAAAAATCCACTCACTCGAATAACACCTGAACTGTCAATAAACGGTTACAAATGAGCTAACAATCGGGAAGAGACGATTTGACCCGAAGTTAATTCTGACATCAATATTTTTATAAATAAACCCTGCGATCACCTGACTACTACCATAAGAGCATCATTATATTCCTGGTAGGACAAATATGCATGGTTAAATGGCCTATTAAGGTAAACTCTAACGAAATGGCGTAGACGTATTATGATCCTTAACATGCAGTTGAATGAGGAAAATCTGAAAAACTATTCCGGATGCTTGCTAAGCACATTGTAACGGATGCTTTGAATAATATATTACCGGAGACAAAAAACCAAGGAGATCAAAGATCAGAGCAATTATTGACAGTATACTTCGTTTGGAGGATATGAACTTAGTCGAACTGACATTGTAATTAAAGGTGTCTTCGACTGGATCCCACTTCAAACCCAGACCTTGACTTTGGAGTGACTTGTCATCATTAAAGGGAAGAGGTCCAATTGCCCAGTCTTCGAACGGAATATTGTCCAAAAGCTGAAATTATTACTCATCCACTTTTTCAATTCTAGCCCAAATTGACTAAAAATGTAAAGGAGATCATACTAAAGATATTGGGCTTCTTCTAATGTGTTTGCACCAGCACATATGTCGTCCTTATAAGTCTGGGATGAAATAGCTGCCTGCACCTGAGGGTTCCGTTGAGCATAGACCACAGCTATCTCTTAAAAAACCCTTAACGCTAAAAAACGATGTGGTCTAACACCATAGGTAATGGTATTCAACTCATACTCTCGCAGCTTCTCTTGCGACTAATCTCTCCACAAGATGTACTAGTATTGGGATCTACAAGGATTTGCCTATACATCTTGCAAATGCCACCGGTGAACATAACTCGATGACATCGAAAACGAAGGAGTATATCTACAATGTCCTGCTGGAGCTTAGGACACTTAAATAACACTTGATTGAGAGAAGTTTCTCACGAAGATCGAGCTGACACATCGAAGACTACTTGCAACTTTAATTTTATCACCCACCATTTTATACACAGCATGATGAGGAACCTTGAGACTGAGCTAACGACATATGACCGAGAGTCTCATTTTCCTTCATGAACTCCTTATATGCTAGGTTTAACAGTTAGTCCTGGGCTAGCTTGCGCTCCAGGCGCTCAAAATGTGAAACAGCTATCTGGTGACAACCCTGGAACGTGGGTGGCGGTAATAGGCGAAACGCTAAGAGAACAACAAGCCTACCGAATTCATCGCGATAGCTCTCCTTAGCAAAAATCTCCTCACACTTCCCATCGTCGGTAAACGATGATGGAGCTTCATCAGGTTTCTTGATCGCTCAATATAACTGCAGGCTGCTTACTAGAACTAGCTTTAGCATGTGAATTGTCGCGATGTATTAGACTATTGTGACGACCATGGCGAATAGAACACGATGACTTTCATTTATTGGCCCAATGATTGTTGCAAAACATACCAAGTACAATCGGTGTCCACTCAATAAAACATACTTATCATCAATGGATAATTCCTTGAACTTAGGACATGACAATAGAGTGTGAGTACCACTGCATTGCTCACAGTTGCGAGGTTCTGTAGAAGGTTTATGAGCCACTAACGAAACTAGTGGACCCGACAAACTACGAGAAGTCTTCGAGCTAGAAGCGACCTTTTTGTTATTCCCAAACTTGGGTCTACTAATTTGGATTTAATACTGGGTTTTACTAACTTCAACTAAACGACTAATGATTTCCCCAAATTATAACAATAAAAGAATAAACCATGAACTAACTGAAGTTCAAATAAGAGCTTAAAAAATAATAAAATAGAATTTAATATAATGATAGCCGGGTAACTCTGAACTAAGAAACCAGGTTTTAATCAACAGGGTGAATAAAATAAATAATAAGCTAATATAAGTTCAATGAAAAATTAATAAAAAACTAATTTAATTAACTTGAAAGCTATACTAATACTAAATTATAATATTTATTGATCGCCTAATGGTATAATAAAATTTAAACTATCAATACCTAAGATAATCAATAGAAACAAATTAACAAAATAGACTAGCAAATATAAAAACTATAAATAAATATACTGATGATACAAAAAAGCCAACCGCAAAACACTAGGCACCAATGAATTAAATATCACATAATAATAAAAATTCTATATATGAATGAACTAAATGTTAACTTACTTAATGTTTGATTTACTGGGAGCAATGTGAAAACCATTAGTTTTGCCCCAATCGTTTATGATATCTAAGCTCGTTTGAATGTTTTCTAGAATGGATTTATTATTATTTCCTTTGTGGTGCATATTATTGCCATCAGCAAATATGTTTATATGTGTGGGTAGTTTTATTATTTTGGTAACGTCATTAATCGCAGTTAGGAATAGATTAACGCTAATCGAAGAACCTTAATTGTTAATTATACTCGTATATCTTATGTTATTTAAATAGATTAAGTATACTTCCACGGAGATACCAATGTATATTAAAATTCATTTAAATATTTTTCATTAATTTACATTATATTATATATATATAATAATATTATATATATTATTTGAAAAGTTATACGAGTATCTATTATATTCTTTTTTTTATTACAAAAAATTAAATGTATTTCAATTAAGTCTTTTCCGTATATATTGCTTTGAAAAGTATGTTTACTTAATGTATAGGTACTTCGAATATCTATTTTAACTCACTTATAAGAACTTAGTAAATATTTTAAAAATTACACTTTGGCCAAAACATTTAGAGCAGCGTTTTTCATTTAAGGGGTCGCGATCACCTTAACTAGGGGTCACAAGTTTACATTACTACACATGGTATTTATAAATTTATATTCAAAATGGTATATTTCGTTTGGTCAATCGGTTAATGATATAATATTTTTATTGTTAAAATTTGTGCTAACCTAACCTGGCCGAAAAAAACAGTTAACCGTACATAAGACATAAGCACAGATGTGATAATGTCCAAAAAATTTCAAAAGTTTTCCAACAGTGTCCAACAAATCGAGGAGAACGTTTTTAACACAAAAAACATGTTCCAACAAAAAGTTGCGCTGCTGGCGTAAACTTGGCAGCGCAACTAAAAATTTTTATACTAGGGAAAATAATGTCCAAGAAATTTCAAAAATTGTTCAACAGTAACCAACAAATCGAGAAGAACGTGTTTAGCATAAAAAACACGTTCCAACAAAAATTTGCGCTGCTGGCGTGAACTTGGCAGCACAAAGTTGGAAATTGGTTTCACGGTGAAAATAATGTCCAACAAACTTTAAAAGTTGTCCAACAATGTTCAACAATTTACCAACAAATTTGTTGGATTGATTAGATGTATGTCTGCTAATGTTGCGCTGTCAAGTTCACAAGAGTTGTAGACTTGTAGTTGTAATAACTTATGTATTATGATACTCATTTTATGATTAATAAAAGTATTATGATTATATGAGTATTCTTTCTTACATTTAAATATTTAATTATGCCCAGAAAGAAGAGGCCTTCCTACAATTTATTTATTTTATTTATTTATTGATTTATTGATTTAACGGGCTTCAGCCCTTTGAACATAAGATATAATAAAGTTCACTGCAAATTACGAGAACGGAAACTTAAATACTATGATTACAAAAAAAAAAAAAAAAAAATGTATGAATGACTAAAATATATCCAACGATACTCCCTATTAAATACAATCCATAAATGTGTAAAACCTGATTGTTATTGGTTACGATGTTTCCCAATTCTTTGTCAATATCATTTACGATTTTGTGTAATTTTTGGGCGGATTGGGATACATTTTTTAATTCTGACATTTGAAAGTTAATTTTTTTTAATTTTTTTTTTAATTCTTTATTTTGTCTATTTTTAAACCTAATTCGGAAACATTTAAGAAGAATATGTCTAGATTTATGTTAACTGATATATTTATATTTTTAATTTTCTCTCCGGATGACTTTATTATCACTGTTGGTGTATATAACGAGCATAAATTTGGTAACCTAATAGTCCCTGTCCCTTTTAAAATATGAAATTTGGTTGACGTACGACAAACTAAGGTGGATTGTATTTCCGTAGCTAGTAGCTACCCAATATGGAAATGTATTTTAGATTATGAGCAGAGCGATGAATGTATTGATTTTACAATGATGTGTGTTTTTTTTTTGTCTGTCATCACGTTTTGGGGCAGTAAAAGTGCTTCGATTTTTGACTTCAGTACCTCGTTTGATCAGAAAGTGAATTTAGTTGGTACTTAGGAGGGTCAAAAGTGAAAAATTCTTAATACTTTTCTAAATAATCGAGAAAAACAAACTAAAAATTAAGGGAAAAACGGGAAATTTTACGCACACTCATTTTTTGACAAAATCGATTTTGGTTTTTGATGTAATTTTAAAACAAATGCCCATAGATACATGCAATTTTCACTGATTTACTTGAAGTTCTATTAAGTCATTTTTTTCTAATATTAATTTTATCCGCTAAATCGTTGTATTCTCGTTGTAGTATTATAAAATGTTGTGAAATTGTAGACGATACATTCGATATTTAATTTAATGATGACTGAACCAATTTTAATTGTGATTTAATAGATACTTATGTTTTTTTTTTCAATTAGGGCGTTGAATGGTTTGTTATAAATAGAAATTGGCAATTCAGACGTTTAGATTTTGGCGTGACTCCATCTGCGAAAATCTGTGTGGACGGTGTATGTTCATGCCGTTCATGGATATGCGAGACTTCGTGACGTGACATATTTACGTACGAGTCTCGTCGGCGTTTCCCGACAGATCCACTTGTGCGATGGGGCAAGGTCCGGTGTTCTCCGGGGCCTGCATTCGTGGTTGGAAACGGTAATTGTCACGATGAGGAGCATTAAGCGTGGTTGTTGATTGCCATTGTTTTGATGTTGGAATGGTGGTCGAACTTGGTTGTCTTCACGACGTTGATCACAAAATGATGCAGAATCTTCAAACTCCATCAAAACCGAAAGCAATTCGTTGGTATCACGGGGTCCTCGACCTCGATTGGCCATTCCAAGCGGTGTGGGATAATGCTGTATAATGGTGGATACAAGATCAGATTGCCCGATTGGTGGATTGAGATATTTGGCCTCAGCAATCAATTTCATGGCGTGCGTAGATAGACCATCGGATCTAGTGTATCGATAATGCCGAAAAATCTCATTTCGGGCCTTACGTTGAGTCGCCAGAGACCAAAAATGCTGCAGGAACAATAAACGAAATTCAGCATATGAACGAGGCGATGGAATTAATGACTCGTACCAAATTTGAGCATATCCCACTAGACGACGATGTGCGGAGATGAGTTGGAGAGGTGACACAAATACGCTGTCAAAGTAGGCGTCAACCTGTCCAATAAATTTCTGTGGATGCATCACTTTGATTTGCCCGGAAAATTCAGATACCGTGTCCTGGAAACGCTCTAGAACTTGAAAGGATAATCAAACGTATTCACAAAGTTATTGGTTTGATCTGGTGGGGTTACCGAAGATACATTATTGTGACTGGATAAATTGGTTGGAACAGTGGTTGAAGACAGATCGTTGGGTTTTAGAATTTGTGATAAATCGTGATTCGTAGACACTGGTTGTTGGCTTGATATCCAGGATATTTCCTTCCTTATTTGTATCACTTCGATCTCTAGCGTGGTGAATCGATTATCGGTGCACTGATTTGTCGTGGTCTGCTGAGCTACCTGACTTTTTACAGGCGCACTTTCGTCCTCCAACTTGGTTAAGCTAGTGTCCGTTAGTTGATATCGTTGTATACAATGAGCACTTCCCTCGTCTGCCTTCCGATTAGGGGCTTTAAGTTGTTCTTCAGTTCTGCTTTGATTTTCAGACATTTTGGACATCATTTGTTGGAGTAGAAATTGTACACTCGCCTCTGTTTTAGGTGGTTCGGCGGCCGATGATTTTGGGTTTGGAAACGGACATCGTCCCCACTGACGCGGTATGAACCATGGTCGTACTCGTTGACGGGGTAGTGGAGGTAGTAGATTCCGGATTCGAAGTAGTAGTATGTATACAGAAATTGAAGATGAAATATCTAGATTAACTAATACAATAATTGATATTAATGATATATCAATTATAAGCATAAAGCATACACTAATTTTTTCAATGATTGATGGCAAGGTAATGTTAATTAATTTTATAAATGTAACTTATTTTTAAATAATATTTGTCAAACATGTTATATATGTGGATGTAAACCTTCACAAATGAATAATTTAGATCAAGTTTTCGAGCGACAGATTAAAACGAAAAACTTTAAATTTGAATTATCTGTGTTAAATGCTCACATATGATTTTTAGAATGCCTTTTACACGTGGCTTATTGTATAGAAATAAAAACGTGGCGATTGTAAATATGTAAATATATAAATTTATAAATATGTACAATTAAAAAAAAAAAACGTGGCGAGTATGTACATAAAAGTATTTAATTATTTAAATTATATTATATAGAATAATGAAATTGTATTTTTAAAGGTTAGTTCATTAGTACATAAACAACAAGTAGCAGTAAAAAAAAAGCATATCCAAGAAAAGTTTCGATCGGAAATGGGGCTACTAATAGATATGGTATTACAAGGCATATCAGTTAATTAAAAATAAAATTAATATAATTCTACTGAAATTTAATAATGTAAATACGTTATAACCTATTTTTTGGTAATAGGTCAACTATCTGAAGAAGCTGCTGAAGCATGTAACAAAGAATATAAAAGACTAAGACTTCATGACACTCGAAAATCAACCCGCATAAATAGTAATACTGATCTTTTCCAAATGATGTTAGTGTCATCTGACCTTCATCCCTTCGGAAGACATGTAAAAAGAAAATATATGAGCTTTCTCCAGAAGTAATCTTTGTTAGATTTTGAATCCGAATATGAGGAAAATTGTTCAAACAGTGGGTCTGATGAAACCGGTGAAAATAGTGATTTAGAGTTAGATATAAGCAGTCTAAGCATGTAGATAGTTTGGATTTGGATTTTTGTTAAAATAATGAATAATAATAATAAAATGTGTATTAAAATAATTTTCGCGTGCTAATTTTGGAGTGACCCGCTCGTGACCTCACCCCTTCCACTAAGACGTTACTTTTGCCACGCGAGGCCATCCACAAGGCCCCGGACGTGCGACGGTCGGATGCAGCGATCGCCAACTAGTCAGGATGCCTCGCGCGGCCGCCCGGCGCAAAGCTAGTCTGGCTTCACTCATCCACGCCACCAACAGTTGCGGCCAGAGGTCGGATAAAATGAGCAAAGGGACTCTCCAGACTCCCGTGGGATGGGATTTTGGGATTTTGAGAGCCGTTCTCTCAGGTACCCACAACGACCTCTTTCCCGATGGCCTGCTCGTCAGGATGGATTTTACTCACGCCACGGCGCCATCCTTTTTGGAAGCGGTACGGTTTTTGGATAGGTTTCTGTTCCCATACCGAGACCTCCCTGAGTTTTAAATGCCTAGTCCGTGGATGGCCCCGAGCCAGCCTTTTACGCGCACGTGTTCGTCCACAGATGTGCTGGATCTGAATGTGGACTCTCGACCAGGGTCCATGGGAGGTTCCAACCGGCATGTGATCGGAGGTCTAGCAAGGATTTTGTTGTCTGCCACCGGTTACTTTGTCCCGATCATTCCGTCTGGAGGTCAACGTCTCCCCGTCGTTGTGTCGTAGAGCCATTCTAATTTGTGCTCTACTCGGATAGGTGTATCTCGTGCGGAGTATAGATCGGACAAAAAGCGTACAGCCTGGTTCATAGTACTGTTTTTCCCGGTAAAACTGGGGCAGCCTAGAAACCCCATGCCGGAATATGAACTAACGTCGGGTCATGTCTAACGAGCCTATCCTGTCTCAGTGTGCCCTAATACGTCGTGAGCAAACGTACGCAGTGTCCGGAAAACGACTACAGAATCGGTGAATTTCTCAGGGATGCACTGCCAGTCCGCTCCAGCCACGTGCACCGCGTCCCCGAGTTTGGTTCTTTCTTGGTCAGCTAGTAAGCATTCGTGCAGCAAATGCTCCGTGATCCTGTTAGGGGACCCGCAACGGTAACTTGCATCGTCTCTAAGGTGAAACGGTAGAGCGAATGATTGAAGTACCCACGGCTCATCATCAACTGCGACGTGTAATGGTCTTTAGTACACTACACAGGAGACAGCCGAGTCCTTACGTCCGGAACCATCGCGCGGTTCACATTCCCTTTTACTGACGACCCATCTATCCTGCCAAAGGAGGGTGGTCTCCTGAGCGTAGTGTGCCTTTCTCGTTTCAGATTCTGTCGCCGTCAAAGCTTCTTTCCTGACCGCGGTTCGGTCGCTCTCGATTTTTGCAACCTGTATCAGTGCGAGGTCAAGCGGCGATATGCCCGCTATCACCTGGAGCGCCATCGTAGAAGTGGTATTATACGCCCCCGTTATCGTTAACAGCGTTGGGTGCTGTTAGCACGTCCGCGATGGTATGCAAGTGCCATGAACTCACCTGCCCATACAAACGCCGTATAAGCCATTTGGAGCATAAATACGGACTTATACAGTTTTAAGGTAATTTCCTTTTTAAGACCACACTTTGTTTTGGCTACTCTTATGAGTCTGCTAAATAGCGTTCTAGTGTTGGCTGTCTTTTCTGCAAGGTAGAGGTTGAATTTGTTATTTTGGTCGAATGTAACGCCGAGGTATTTAGCCGAAGTGATCAGCTTTATTTTAGTTCCACCAAATCTTAGGTCTAGCGGTTTAGAGAGCGAGCCTTTAAGCCACAGGGTTTGTGACTTCATCGCGGAAAAGGCGAGTCGCTGTTTCACCCACAGCGATGCTCTCTCGAGGAGGGCGTTTGCCACTAAGGTCAGTTCAGCACGGTTTTTACCAGAGATCAACAGGGTAAGATCATCTGCGTACGCGACTATCACAGTACCGGTGGGCAGTTTCTTCGTCAGCAGCGGAGAATCATCCTTTATTGAGGGTCCTCGTTACTCTTTGGCCTCCAATCGTTAATTCCGCTTTTCGACTATCAAGGTAGCTTTTGTGAGATCAATGAGCCTATTCCGGCAGTTTACTGCCCGTATATCTAAAATCAATTGGGCATACCACAAGCAGTCGAAGGCGTCCGAAATATCGAGGAAAACCACATGCACATATTTTTCTGGCCTATCACTCATCCATTGTTGGACATGCTGGATCACGTCGATCGATGAGAGGTTTTTCGTAAATCCGAACAGCCTTTTCGACATGTTCAGTTCCGCGTCTCTACGGATTCTTTCCACTATTACGTGTTCAAGGATTTAAGAAATCAGCGGAAGGAGGCTTATACGCCCTATAAGATTTAGCCTCCGTGGAATCTTTTCCCGGTGCTTTTCTGACGACTGCCATCCGCGCGTCCTCCTAGCCACTCAGGAAACTTGTGGTCCTCAGGCAGTTGTTGAACACACCGGTGATATGCGTCGCCAGAACAGGCCAAGTCTGTCTTAGAATGCAGGCAGTGATGCCGTCATTGCCTGTGGCTTTGTTGGGAGACATTTGCCAGATGACTCGCTTAACCTCGTCAACATCGTACAGATCTATTTCTGGGCCAGATACCACTAGCTCTGTCGGCTCAAAGGCAGCCACCATCACACCTGTCTTTTACGGTATATCACAGGACCAAAGCACCCATTAGGACCTCTCCGGTTTCCCTCAGAGAGTCCGTGTACGACCCGTCTTAATTACGGACTGATGATGCCAGAAGGTTTTTCGAAGGTTTGGATCCCCCGGTCTTTAGCCAATTATAAACTGGTTCCCACGGTTCGCTATTTCCCGTGCTCATAACGAATTCGCGCCAGGCAGTACGCCTGGCCACGAAGCAATGCCTCTTGTATTGGACCTTAAGTCTTTTAAATGTAACCCGGATGGATCGCCTTCTCAGCGCGTTTCTCGTATTTCGTAATTTAACCTTCCAGCGACCGAGGATGCTCAACTCTCGGTCCAGTCCCTCGTTCCACCACGGAGGTGGTTAGTGTCTAGAGGGAATAGCTCGCTTCATGCAGATTTCACAGGCTTCTCGCAGGACTTCCGAGAGAGCAGCTGCACTAGTGTCGATGTCCAGGCTCTCGAGGTCTGCCAGCCTCATGTCTCGGTAAAGCCTTAACGCTTTCTGGAATTTTGCCAGTTAGTGAATTTCCAGATATATTTGGGTGTTTTATTCGCATAAGTCGGGCGCGGTCCGGCCTGCATAGTGATACGGTAGCTAATCACCGCTCAGTCTCGCCCTCAAAGAACTAAGTCTTTGGCACACAGATGGCCGGACCTCGTATTCCGAATCCCGGTCTTCCGAAACGCAGTTCGTCAGGGTGTCTCTGTTTACTGTCGTGCTCATAGATTTAGTAGTCTTTCTAAAATCGAGGTAAACCACGCCTCATGGTCTCTGCTATATCACGGGGTGGAGCCGGTTCGATGATGCGCCCATCCCCGGCGTCAAGAGTTTTTGGCACAGGGTCGTGAACGACCCGGGAGAGGCCCGCTTAACATAGCGGTCCGGCAGTCTCTCCACACCCCGTCAGCCAGACGCTGCGCGCCGGCCGAGTTTCTGATTCCATGGCCAGGTTCGTCCATCATTGACCCCGGTACAGTCGAAGAAGGACTTAAGGAAAGGTGGCCTGAGGTACGGCTCATGATCGACCACCCAACCTGTGCCTTGCACCCGTTTACGGTGCCTGAGAAGTACCAATCCACCTAGCAGGCGCTGCGTATGTCACGCTACTAGAGTTCTGCAAGGATCTTAGGAGTCTGGCCGCCCACCGGGTCCTTACAAGCGGTCTTCAATAATCTCAGGCCTTCTAGGCTTGGAGCATAAGACCTGCTCCGTTTAGGCTACAATCATTCACTCCAGGCTCCACAGCGTAGTTAACCAGAAAGTCTTTCGGCGTGGTCCACCCCGCCACTTTGCGTGGGTAGCCAATACATGCACGTATTCTCCCGTAGGTCGAGATACCTTCCAGGTCAAGTCCGCGGGCCCCGCGTGCGCCGATTACGCCGATTGCCGAGCGGCAGGACCGGCGACGAGAACCCGGAGAAGCTCCCCGGCCACAGGAGGTAAAACATCAGTCCAATTTTCACTTTCTGCAACGTATGGTGCCATCATATCTATTATCACCTGGTTTTGTCTTTCTATTTTTCCCTGATTCGTTGGTCTATAAGCTATTCCCTACTTCTTTTAGATTCCTAAAGCTAGTAATAATTGTGAAATTACTTTTGCCATACAATGTGTGCCATTGTCTGATCTTACTACTCTGGGTGGACCATATGTTAGTATTAATTCTAACAAAAAGTGAAATGTTTCATCAAAATAGTCGCTAAACAAGTCTTGATTGACTTGATGAATACCAAAGCTAAATATAACCCCCTGGTCATTATTATGCATAAAATCATCATAAGAAATAGTATTGTATAATTTTTCAGTAGAATTTACATTTACCATATTTATATCTGATTCGGTATCATATTTAATCTGTGCTGATTCATTAAACCCTGTTGGGTGTCTTGATAAAAAATCAACCGCCTTGTTAAAAATACCCTGTTCATATCCTATTAGTTTACTCCTTATACTATTTAATACATGTGAATCTGATTTTAATTTATGAAGTCCTACTAATTTTTTTATAATGAGTACCTACATCCAAAAAACAAAGCCGTTGCCTAAAGTTCTAACGCTGAATATTTTTTTTTGTGCCGGTAATAATTTTTTTTACACCAAAAGACACCGGATGGATATTACTATCGTCATCTCTCTGCTTTAAAATAACAACTAAATCTAATAAAGACGCGTCTGTTACTAAAATAGTGTGGGCATCTTCATTATAGTTTATAAAACATTAGTACTGGCGGTACTATTAATTTATTTTTTAATTCATTAAACCCGTTTTTATGATGTTTTTTCCATTTAATTGTATCTTTTTTGTTTTGAAATTACCTTTTATTAACTCTGTCAAAGGGAAAGTGATTTTACTAAAATTTGAGATGTATCTTCAAAAATAATTTGCCAATCCCAAAAAAACTACGTAATTGATTTATGTTAGTCGGAGAATTAACTTGTGTAAGCAATTGATTTAAGCCCTTTGTCAGTTGGATGGTTACCTTTGTTATCAAGTATATTTCCTAGAAAAAAAAGACATTTTGAATCACGCCAGTTATAAACAGACAGTCCTAAGCCTGTAAAAGTGAGAAGTAAAATGTTTGAAAACAATCTTAAACATTATTTTTGTTAAGAGTTTTAGTAGAATTTTGCTATATTTTATGTACGCAAACGTGTCCTACGTTTTAGGTCATTTATCACAGGTATTAAAAATTCGTGTGCGCAATCGAGTTATACATTTGTACGTAAACGAGTCGCAAAAAAGATAAATGTGCGCAAACGGGTATCACCCTTTTAAATTTTACTGTTTTTATCTTTCCAGAGTTGTTTCTAAAGAATATAAGTGATCATCAAAAGTTTTCCCAAACATGTGCAATCATCAATATAATTTACATTAATTTTGTAATTTAAATTTGTCATACTTTTATTCATAGCTTCCTGATATTTGCTTGGGCCATGGCAAATTTCTATTGGCATACGTTTAAATTTATATTTCCCAATTGCAGTACAAAAAACTGTTAGCTATTTAGCTTTTTCACTTAATTTAATTTGATGAAAGCCAGACATGGCGTTCATATATGAAAAAAATGTGTTTACAGTTAAGTGGAAAAGATTCTTTTATAGTTATATAATTTAATTTTCTATAATCTAATACCATTCTATATATTGTGCTGGTTATTTTAATTTCTTCGAACGTTGTGGTTTACCTTTGAGCACTAAAAAAATTGGAAACGAGTATGGTGAATTCGATGGATTATACCGGCTTCAAGTATTTCTTGTGTTTGTTCTTCAATTTCATCCCTCTCAAACTTACTCAATTTGAAATTTGGGAGATTTATCGGTACATTTTTGGTTAAAAAATGTTTACTGGTTCTGTTTTTGAATCTCTAAAGTCCTATTTAGATTTAGAGAATACTGATTTGTATTTTTTAGCAAGGAAAATAATTTACTTTTCTGTGATTTATTCAGATTTGGATTAATCTCGAATTTAATTTTACTATTAGCGTCGTAATCATCAGGTAGATTTTGGTCGATCTTTTGAAATGTCGTATATGGTTTTATATTTCTATTTTGGCTATAAATATTTGGATTGTTTGAATTTAATTAAATTTGTTTTACTCTGCACACCTCGTCTATGAACAATTAGCACGTTTCAGGTCGTTCTCATTTTCTATTACTTCGGTTTAGGGTACCTTGTTAATTGATTCTAACATTTTCCTTTCCCTAAGGCACAAGATGTAATGAGCCCTCTCTTTTTTGTAGAGGGAAGATCAAAATATAAAACATTTGTTGTAATAGTTATTAACCAATCTACAATACGGATACAATTGGAAGTTACATACGGCCCGAAAAGGGTGAAGTGCCCCCCTGTAGCGTTGTAATACCACACAAAAAAAAAGTTAGGTTAGGGTTGTTATTCATAAGTATGGTCCCATCGGGACCCACCTTGTCATGGGAGAGGGGGGCTCACTGATTCCGGCCGGTGCCAAGAGCTTCCTATTTTTTGGCCCTGACTTTAACTAATTGGGACCGGAGCCTCTAGAGCTGCCAATGATCTTAGTTGGTTGGGGGTGGTAGGACTTGCAACCATCTGCTAACTCGAGCAAAAGGGCACTGAAGAAAAACAGTAAACCACCGCTAGAAGGATACTCTAAACCAAAACATGGATAAAAAGACTACGGAAAAACTACCCTTGCCCAAGGTCCCCACGGATTCAGGGGGTGGGCTTGTCCATGACAGCTAAAAAGACAAGAAATCAGAAACTCTGAAAGAAATCAGATTATAAAGATTTATGTTTAGAAAAACCCAAAGATGACGTTAGTTATGAAGATCTCGCCAACTGGCTATTTAATTACTAGCGCAACCTAGGTTGCAATCAAGCGTTGGTAAACTTGCAGACCTGGTGGAAAAAATGTAACCTTTTCGTTGGCTACAAAAAATCTGCACAAAGTGATAAAGGTTGGTGTCCCGAGTTATATAAACAAACGGGTCTAATCCAATAAAGAAGTGAAGTACTTAAGTATTTTTTCGACAAGTCTTCGGAAAAAATTGACGATCTGTCTTCAAATCTCTTAGAAGTCAGCTCTCTATCAATCCAAAGTACAGTTCCAACGATTGACATAGGAGTTGGAACGCAAACTGAGTTTGAGCTGGAAAATAAAGTTATCGTTGAACAAGATACTGCACAACAGACCAGCATCAGAAACGAAAAAGGCCGAGCGTACTGTAGGTTCCGACAGGTTAAGATAACTGACGAGAAGAGGAAAAAAGACCAAAATGAAGTCCACTGATAATTCACGGAACAACATCAGAACAGAGACCAAGAGTGGAAACCAAAACAAAGGTGACTTTAGAAAAAGACGGTCCGATGGAAAAAAGAAGATTGAAACCCTACTCATTAAACCCTCTGAAGTCTCTAGCTACGCAGATATCACGAGGAAGCTGAAGAGAAACAAATGTTAACATCTTCAAAGTTAACATTAAAACTATGAAAAAATCTAAAAGAGTCGATCTCATCTTCAAATAGAGAAAGGCCCGAAATAAATGAAAGCAGCAAGCAGAGAGGTTAAAAACCACGATATTTGAGGCCCTGGGCGAAGAAGCAGTAGTAGAATACAAGCCATAATCCACCTAACATAATCTTACCTTGCCCGGCAAGGTACGCAGGAGTGGACCGCTCTAGCCTGTGCATGTCATGCGGGGAAGAAGATCACGAGGCGAAGAACTGTAGCAGCTCACCCAGATGTGTTATCTGTGAATAGAACGGTCTCGACGGTTTACACTAACTTGAAAGCACGAGATGTAAAGCACTGCAAAGGGCAAGAAGACCTAATACATAGTTATGTATCTTAAAATGTAGGTCGAAGGCCAAAACAAGGTGGTTAGAGGCCCCCAATTCTGTTGATAAACTAAACGTTATTTTTGACTTGTGAGATCTACAATCGGGAGGATTGTCCCCGAGAGTGATCAACTAGATTGTACTTATTTTCTAATTAACGACGGAACTGAAAGGGGGGGGGGGCAATTGAAATGACTGAAGAAGGTCCCCCCCCCCGTTTCGATTTTTCAATTATGGTATACTCCCCCCTGACGGAACCACCTTGCCGTGGGGGGGGGGGGGGGGCTCACAAGCCATTCATTTGGTTGGTGGTAAAAGGTTCCTCCCTAGGTTAGGTTCCTCCCTTGAATGGTTGGGATTGGCAGGTTTGGTCCACCTGCACTCTCACACAAATAGACCCAGAATGCAAACTGAAAATTGGTCTTCTGTCAGTAGGGTAAAAATGACAGAAGGCCACTGTAAACCCAATATGGGTATCAATACGATGAATATTGTTACAATGTTCAAGGAGTTAAAGAGAAGATGGATGCAGCTCTAAAGGCGAGTAATGATCGGGGAAGATCGCAAATAAAGCTGGTGACAGGATCACCGATTTTTCCTCCAGCTTACTAAAACTGAGCCTACTTCTGAAGGCCGCGAGTACTCTCGTCAAAAAGAAGGCTCCCGTCAAGGAAGTTAAACCACCGGTGAATCTCCTGATACAGAGACCTACACCCAAGTCACCAGTGGCATCCAAGGAACTGGAGCTCCAAGTCAGGGGACAAGCGACAAATGTCCCGAATTCAAGAAAGAAAAAGGTCAAGAAGAGACGCAAAAATACACCTACAGCTCTTGCTCTCATGGCAAACATGAAAAAAGACAAGAAGAAAATAACGAGACCAGAAGCCGTAGTCATTCCTCCCACGGGGAGAAACTTACGGAGAAGTAGCCAAAACATTAAAGAGTGTATTGACGTTGACTCCCTGGACATCTCCATTGGGGCAATGAAGAGATTAAGGCTAAAAGAAAATTAGTGCTCTAGAATGGTCCAAGCCAGTGTCGAGCGGCTAAAAAACTGAGAGATATGGTCTTGGACATAATGGGTGAAGCGTGTCTAAAACGGTTACCATAAGGGACCTTGAGCCAGAAACCACTCTAAGAAGAAGTTTTAAAAACAGTAGTAAAAGCGATGGGGTCCATCTCTGCCACCACAGTGCATTGGATTACTCTCTCACACGACGGTTGCAAAATGGCTGTGGTAAGGCTCAACACCCCCGCAGCTTTTACACTGACATTAACGGGCCACTTCACGATAGGGGTAGTGAGGTGTCGTGTCATATAGAAAGCAGCCACAACCAGGTGTCAGATGTCACGGCTACGGCCACATCCGAGCCACCTGCAAGGGCATGGACCGGGCAGGCTTTGAATGACGTGCAGAAAAGAGCATCACAAAGCAAAGGACTGTTCCAGCCCTCCAAGATGTGTGCTATGCGAGGAGTCAAGCGCGTGAAGCACTAGATGTTTGGCGCATACGGATGTATGGATGTCAAAATGAAGAACAAACACTAATAAATGTATTTAAGTAATATTATTATGTACGGCAAAGGGGAAAGTTGAGGGGATAAAGCCTCTCGCTTAATGTACAATATATGTGAGATCAAAACCAAGGGTATTGTTCTTGCGCACGACCATCTAAATTGTAAACAATTTGTCCAATAAACGGTTGGTAATAGGGGAGGGGGGAGGGGTTAAATGGTAAAATGACTGACGTCAGTCAAACCCCTGGCCCTAAGCCCTCGGTACCTAATGTAAAAATAAAGTATGGTATACTCGTATAATAAAAAAAAACAATTAAATAACATAAATAAACCACATCAAAATTATTGCACTTATGTGAATGAAAATGATTATCCTATCATTCAACGTAGCCATGTAGGAATAATTACAAAAACTTCATAGATACAACAAATTATATACACTTGGAAAAATAACATTAAAGAGGGTTACAACAATATAAAAAAAAAAAAAAAAAAATATGCGAGATATGGAGATGCATTATAAGAATGCTTATTTTCAACAGAATGATCCTTTGCAGCAGCAGTTAACGACATACAACTAAATAATATTAAATATACATTCGATAGAATGAATTTTGGTGGTCAGGTCCCATACAAAACTACTCAATTAATTTTACGTATTTCATAACTTTCTCTATACATACATTAAGACATATAACAATTAATTAAATTCAAAATACATATTTTAATTAAATACAAATTTTCAACAATTTTATAAATTAAAATAAATATGAATTTCAGGAAAATATCTCATAACACTGAAAAAATTTAATTATATTTAAAAAACATAAATTCATTAATATACACAATTATTGTAATAAAATAACATCAAATGAAGTCTAATAGAATAAAAACATTAATTTATAAATTGAATATTACTAAAATACGAAAATATGTATAAGTTAGGATAAAAAATTATTTTTAATTTTACAATTAAACTGCAACGAAAGGAATGATGTAGAAATTAAACTAAATAACTAAAATTATATAATAAGAAAGTGATATAAAATTGACAATATATAAATATATATTAAAGAAATATAAATATATATATATATGAATCATTAATATACAAATATATATAGCATGTTAATGGAAACAAGATAAACACATACATAACCGCAATGAATATGATTAATTAAAAAAAAAAAAATTACTAACCATAAAAAATAAAAATAAAATAATAAGTCACTATCAAAAGAAATTAAATCAAATGATATGAAAAAAATTTGAAAACCAATAAAAGAGATAAGAAACAATAAAAAACAGCAAATAATATAGGAGTTCATCACTATAAATCAAAAAAAGGTAAAAAATATAAATGAGCCAAAGCACAAATAACAAATATTTTATATTCAGACCAAGTAAGATAATAAATTATTAAAGAAAAACAACAGCAATCAGTAAACTATATAATGCATATTGCATTGGTATTGCTGACTTTCATCAGAAACTTAATCCGTAGTTATTCTTGAAGACATAATGGAATCATACAAACTATTATTGATTGTGATCTCAGACTGATCTGTTGATTTGCTCTCATCAGATTCAACAGGTGTTTCGCTTAAAATATTATCTGAGTATACATCGATTTGTTTTAGATCTAAACTGCTTTCATATTTCATGTCCGATTTGTCGTCAACATCGGATTCTAGAGCAGTAGAAATTTTGGTAGTCTTAAGTGATTTATTTGAATTACTACTTAACACGTTTTTATTCTGAACATCTGTTGAAATACTGTTATCAGTAGTATAATCGGATGGCGTTGTTGAAATATACTTTCCGTTATTATTGTCGGTATTAATTTTATCAACATTTGAGTCAAAAACTGTAGCAGGAATTTCACTGTTTTCGGAACTGTGATGTGTTTGTATTGTTGATGACATTATTGAATTATGCGAACTCCTCGCAATTGTTTTTACCCTGTGATTTTCCTCAGACGTGCTCTCGTCAAAACCAATAGGAGAATCAGTCGCGTTATCATTGTCAAGAGATAATAAATTATTTATATCAATGTTATAATCATAATATGTAGTGTAATTAGTGTCATCGACAAAGGATTCCAAATCGTCAGCCGACTTTCTATTACCAGCATTTGTATTAAACGGATTATCGGGAATCTGACCTTCATCCAAACCTTGTTTCGTTGTCATTGTTGACGACCGAATAGAATTAAAAGAACTACTTTCAATTGTGATCTCTGACTGATCTGTTGATTTGCTCTCATCAGATTCAACAGGTGTTTCGCTTAAAATATTATCTGAGTATACATCGATTTGTTTTAGATCTAAACTGCTTTCATATTTCATGTCCGATTTGTCGTCAACATCGGATTCTAGAGCAGTAGAAATTTTGGTAGTCTTAAGTGATTTATTTGAATTACTACTTAACACGTTTTTATTCTGAACATCTGTTGAAATACTGTTATCAGTAGTATAATCGGATGGCGTTGTTGAAATATACTTTCCGTTATTATTGTCGGTGTTAATTTTATCAACATTTGAGTCAAAAACTGTAGCAGGAATTTCACTGTTTTCGGAACTGTGATGTGTTTGTATTGTTGATGACATTATTGAATTATGCGAACTCCTCGCAATTGTTTTTACCCTGTGATTTTCCTCAGACGTGCTCTCGTCAAAACCAATAGGAGAATCAGTCGCGTTATCATTGTCAAGAGATAATAAATTATTTATATCAATGTTATAATCATAATATGTAGTGTAATTAGTGTCATCGACAAAGGATTCCAAATCGTCAGCCGACTTTCTATTACCAGCATTTGTATTAAACGGATTATCGGGAATCTGACCTTCATCCAAACCTTGTTTCGTTGTCATTGTTGACGACCGAATAGAATTAAAAGAACTACTTTCAATTGTGATCTCTGACTGATCTGTTGATTTGCTCTCATCAGATTCAACAGGTGTTTCGCTTAAAATATTATCTGAGTATACATCGATTTGTTTTAGATCTAAACTGCTTTCATATTTCATGTCCGATTTGTCGTCAACATCGGATTCTAGAGCAGTAGAAATTTTGGTAGTCTTAAGTGATTTATTTGAATTACTACTTAACACGTTTTTATTCTGAACATCTGTTGAAATACTGTTATCAGTAGTATAATCGGATGGCGTTGTTGAAATATACTTTCCGTTATTATTGTCGGTGTTAATTTTATCAACATTTGAGTCAAAAACTGTAGCAGGAATTTCACTGTTTTCGGAACTGTGATGTGTTTGTATTGTTGATGACATTATTGAATTATGCGAACTCCTCGCAATTGTTTTTACCCTGTGATTTTCCTCAGACGTGCTCTCGTCAAAACCAATAGGAGAATCAGTCGCGTTATCATTGTCAAGAGATAATAAATTATTTATATCAATGTTATAATCATAATATGTAGTGTAATTAGTGTCATCGACAAAGGATTCCAAATCGTCAGCCGACTTTCTATTACCAGCATTTGTATTAAACGGATTATCGGGAATCTGACCTTCATCCAAACCTTGTTTCGTTGTCATTGTTGACGACCGAATAGAATTAAAAGAACTACTTTCAATTGTGATCTCTGACTGATCTGTTGATTTGCTCTCATCAGATTCAACAGGTGTTTCGCTTAAAATATTATCTGAGTATACATCGATTTGTTTTAGATCTAAACTGCTTTCATATTTCATGTCCGATTTGTCGTCAACATCGGATTCTAGAGCAGTAGAAATTTTGGTAGTCTTAAGTGATTTATTTGAATTACTACTTAACACGTTTTTATTCTGAACATCTGTTGAAATACTGTTATCAGTAGTATAATCGGATGGCGTTGTTGAAATATACTTTCCGTTATTATTGTCGGTATTAATTTTATCAACATTTGAGTCAAAAACTGTAGCAGGAATTTCACTGTTTTCGGAACTGTGATGTGTTTGTATTGTTGATGACATTATTGAATTATGCGAACTCCTCGCAATTGTTTTTACCCTGTGATTTTCCTCAGACGTGCTCTCGTCAAAACCAATAGGAGAATCAGTCGCGTTATCATTGTCAAGAGATAATAAATTATTTATATCAATGTTATAATCATAATATGTAGTGTAATTAGTGTCATCGACAAAGGATTCCAAATCGTCAGCCGACTTTCTATTACCAGCATTTGTATTAAACGGATTATCGGGAATCTGACCTTCATCCAAACCTTGTTTCGTTGTCATTGTTGACGACCGAATAGAATTAAAAGAACTACTTTCAATTGTGATCTCTGACTGATCTGTTGATTTGCTCTCATCAGATTCAACAGGTGTTTCGCTTAAAATATTATCTGAGTATACATCGATTTGTTTTAGATCTAAACTGCTTTCATATTTCATGTCCGATTTGTCGTCAACATCGGATTCTAGAGCAGTAGAAATTTTGGTAGTCTTAAGTGATTTATTTGAATTACTACTTAACACGTTTTTATTCTGAACATCTGTTGAAATACTGTTATCAGTAGTATAATCGGATGGCGTTGTTGAAATATACTTTCCGTTATTATTGTCGGTGTTAATTTTATCAACATTTGAGTCAAAAACTGTAGCAGGAATTTCACTGTTTTCGGAACTGTGATGTGTTTGTATTGTTGATGACATTATTGAATTATGCGAACTCCTCGCAATTGTTTTTACCCTGTGATTTTCCTCAGACGTGCTCTCGTCAAAACCAATAGGAGAATCAGTCGCGTTATCATTGTCAAGAGATAATAAATTATTTATATCAATGTTATAATCATAATATGTAGTGTAATTAGTGTCATCGACAAAGGATTCCAAATCGTCAGCCGACTTTCTATTACCAGCATTTGTATTAAACGGATTATCGGGAATCTGACCTTCATCCAAACCTTGTTTCGTTGTCATTGTTGACGACCGAATAGAATTAAAAGAACTACTTTCAATTGTGATCTCTGACTGATCTGTTGATTTGCTCTCATCAGATTCAACAGGTGTTTCGCTTAAAATATTATCTGAGTATACATCGATTTGTTTTAGATCTAAACTGCTTTCATATTTCATGTCCGATTTGTCGTCAACATCGGATTCTAGAGCAGTAGAAATTTTGGTAGTCTTAAGTGATTTATTTGAATTACTACTTAACACGTTTTTATTCTGAACATCTGTTGAAATACTGTTATCAGTAGTATAATCGGATGGCGTTGTTGAAATATACTTTCCGTTATTATTGTCGGTGTTAATTTTATCAACATTTGAGTCAAAAACTGTAGCAGGAATTTCACTGTTTTCGGAACTGTGATGTGTTTGTATTGTTGATGACATTATTGAATTATGCGAACTCCTCGCAATTGTTTTTACCCTGTGATTTTCCTCAGACGTGCTCTCGTCAAAACCAATAGGAGAATCAGTCGCGTTATCATTGTCAAGAGATAATAAATTATTTATATCAATGTTATAATCATAATATGTAGTGTAATTAGTGTCATCGACAAAGGATTCCAAATCGTCAGCCGACTTTCTATTACCAGCATTTGTATTAAACGGATTATCGGGAATCTGACCTTCATCCAAACCTTGTTTCGTTGTCATTGTTGACGACCGAATAGAATTAAAAGAACTACTTTCAATTGTGATCTCTGACTGATCTGTTGATTTGCTCTCATCAGATTCAACAGGTGTTTCGCTTAAAATATTATCTGAGTATACATCGATTTGTTTTAGATCTAAACTGCTTTCATATTTCATGTCCGATTTGTCGTCAACATCGGATTCTAGAGCAGTAGAAATTTTGGTAGTCTTAAGTGATTTATTTGAATTACTACTTAACACGTTTTTATTCTGAACATCTGTTGAAATACTGTTATCAGTAGTATAATCGGATGGCGTTGTTGAAATATACTTTCCGTTATTATTGTCGGTGTTAATTTTATCAACATTTGAGTCAAAAACTGTAGCAGGAATTTCACTGTTTTCGGAACTGTGATGTGTTTGTATTGTTGATGACATTATTGAATTATGCGAACTCCTCGCAATTGTTTTTACCCTGTGATTTTCCTCAGACGTGCTCTCGTCAAAACCAATAGGAGAATCAGTCGCGTTATCATTGTCAAGAGATAATAAATTATTTATATCAATGTTATAATCATAATATGTAGTGTAATTAGTGTCATCGACAAAGGATTCCAAATCGTCAGCCGACTTTCTATTACCAGCATTTGTATTAAACGGATTATCGGGAATCTGACCTTCATCCAAACCTTGTTTCGTTGTCATTGTTGACGACCGAATAGAATTAAAAGAACTACTTTCAATTGTGATCTCTGACTGATCTGTTGATTTGCTCTCATCAGATTCAACAGGTGTTTCGCTTAAAATATTATCTGAGTATACATCGATTTGTTTTAGATCTAAACTGCTTTCATATTTCATGTCCGATTTGTCGTCAACATCGGATTCTAGAGCAGTAGAAATTTTGGTAGTCTTAAGTGATTTATTTGAATTACTACTTAACACGTTTTTATTCTGAACATCTGTTGAAATACTGTTATCAGTAGTATAATCGGATGGCGTTGTTGAAATATACTTTCCGTTATTATTGTCGGTGTTAATTTTATCAACATTTGAGTCAAAAACTGTAGCAGGAATTTCACTGTTTTCGGAACTGTGATGTGTTTGTATTGTTGATGACATTATTGAATTATGCGAACTCCTCGCAATTGTTTTTACCCTGTGATTTTCCTCAGACGTGCTCTCGTCAAAACCAATAGGAGAATCAGTCGCGTTATCATTGTCAAGAGATAATAAATTATTTATATCAATGTTATAATCATAATATGTAGTGTAATTAGTGTCATCGACAAAGGATTCCAAATCGTCAGCCGACTTTCTATTACCAGCATTTGTATTAAACGGATTATCGGGAATCTGACCTTCATCCAAACCTTGTTTCGTTGTCATTGTTGACGACCGAATAGAATTAAAAGAACTACTTTCAATTGTGATCTCTGACTGATCTGTTGATTTGCTCTCATCAGATTCAACAGGTGTTTCGCTTAAAATATTATCTGAGTATACATCGATTTGTTTTAGATCTAAACTGCTTTCATATTTCATGTCCGATTTGTCGTCAACATCGGATTCTAGAGCAGTAGAAATTTTGGTAGTCTTAAGTGATTTATTTGAATTACTACTTAACACGTTTTTATTCTGAACATCTGTTGAAATACTGTTATCAGTAGTATAATCGGATGGCGTTGTTGAAATATACTTTCCGTTATTATTGTCGGTGTTAATTTTATCAACATTTGAGTCAAAAACTGTAGCAGGAATTTCACTGTTTTCGGAACTGTGATGTGTTTGTATTGTTGATGACATTATTGAATTATGCGAACTCCTCGCAATTGTTTTTACCCTGTGATTTTCCTCAGACGTGCTCTCGTCAAAACCAATAGGAGAATCAGTCGCGTTATCATTGTCAAGAGATAATAAATTATTTATATCAATGTTATAATCATAATATGTAGTGTAATTAGTGTCATCGACAAAGGATTCCAAATCGTCAGCCGACTTTCTATTACCAGCATTTGTATTAAACGGATTATCGGGAATCTGACCTTCATCCAAACCTTGTTTCGTTGTCATTGTTGACGACCGAATAGAATTAAAAGAACTACTTTCAATTGTGATCTCTGACTGATCTGTTGATTTGCTCTCATCAGATTCAACAGGTGTTTCGCTTAAAATATTATCTGAGTATACATCGATTTGTTTTAGATCTAAACTGCTTTCATATTTCATGTCCGATTTGTCGTCAACATCGGATTCTAGAGCAGTAGAAATTTTGGTAGTCTTAAGTGATTTATTTGAATTACTACTTAACACGTTTTTATTCTGAACATCTGTTGAAATACTGTTATCAGTAGTATAATCGGATGGCGTTGTTGAAATATACTTTCCGTTATTATTGTCGGTGTTAATTTTATCAACATTTGAGTCAAAAACTGTAGCAGGAATTTCACTGTTTTCGGAACTGTGATGTGTTTGTATTGTTGATGACATTATTGAATTATGCGAACTCCTCGCAATTGTTTTTACCCTGTGATTTTCCTCAGACGTGCTCTCGTCAAAACCAATAGGAGAATCAGTCGCGTTATCATTGTCAAGAGATAATAAATTATTTATATCAATGTTATAATCATAATATGTAGTGTAATTAGTGTCATCGACAAAGGATTCCAAATCGTCAGCCGACTTTCTATTACCAGCATTTGTATTAAACGGATTATCGGGAATCTGACCTTCATCCAAACCTTGTTTCGTTGTCATTGTTGACGACCGAATAGAATTAAAAGAACTACTTTCAATTGTGATCTCTGACTGATCTGTTGATTTGCTCTCATCAGATTCAACAGGTGTTTCGCTTAAAATATTATCTGAGTATACATCGATTTGTTTTAGATCTAAACTGCTTTCATATTTCATGTCCGATTTGTCGTCAACATCGGATTCTAGAGCAGTAGAAATTTTGGTAGTCTTAAGTGATTTATTTGAATTACTACTTAACACGTTTTTATTCTGAACATCTGTTGAAATACTGTTATCAGTAGTATAATCGGATGGCGTTGTTGAAATATACTTTCCGTTATTATTGTCGGTGTTAATTTTATCAACATTTGAGTCAAAAACTGTAGCAGGAATTTCACTGTTTTCGGAACTGTGATGTGTTTGTATTGTTGATGACATTATTGAATTATGCGAACTCCTCGCAATTGTTTTTACCCTGTGATTTTCCTCAGACGTGCTCTCGTCAAAACCAATAGGAGAATCAGTCGCGTTATCATTGTCAAGAGATAATAAATTATTTATATCAATGTTATAATCATAATATGTAGTGTAATTAGTGTCATCGACAAAGGATTCCAAATCGTCAGCCGACTTTCTATTACCAGCATTTGTATTAAACGGATTATCGGGAATCTGACCTTCATCCAAACCTTGTTTCGTTGTCATTGTTGACGACCGAATAGAATTAAAAGAACTACTTTCAATTGTGATCTCTGACTGATCTGTTGATTTGCTCTCATCAGATTCAACAGGTGTTTCGCTTAAAATATTATCTGAGTATACATCGATTTGTTTTAGATCTAAACTGCTTTCATATTTCATGTCCGATTTGTCGTCAACATCGGATTCTAGAGCAGTAGAAATTTTGGTAGTCTTAAGTGATTTATTTGAATTACTACTTAACACGTTTTTATTCTGAACATCTGTTGAAATACTGTTATCAGTAGTATAATCGGATGGCGTTGTTGAAATATACTTTCCGTTATTATTGTCGGTGTTAATTTTATCAACATTTGAGTCAAAAACTGTAGCAGGAATTTCACTGTTTTCGGAACTGTGATGTGTTTGTATTGTTGATGACATTATTGAATTATGCGAACTCCTCGCAATTGTTTTTACCCTGTGATTTTCCTCAGACGTGCTCTCGTCAAAACCAATAGGAGAATCAGTCGCGTTATCATTGTCAAGAGATAATAAATTATTTATATCAATGTTATAATCATAATATGTAGTGTAATTAGTGTCATCGACAAAGGATTCCAAATCGTCAGCCGACTTTCTATTACCAGCATTTGTATTAAACGGATTATCGGGAATCTGACCTTCATCCAAACCTTGTTTCGTTGTCATTGTTGACGACCGAATAGAATTAAAAGAACTACTTTCAATTGTGATCTCTGACTGATCTGTTGATTTGCTCTCATCAGATTCAACAGGTGTTTCGCTTAAAATATTATCTGAGTATACATCGATTTGTTTTAGATCTAAACTGCTTTCATATTTCATGTCCGATTTGTCGTCAACATCGGATTCTAGAGCAGTAGAAATTTTGGTAGTCTTAAGTGATTTATTTGAATTACTACTTAACACGTTTTTATTCTGAACATCTGTTGAAATACTGTTATCAGTAGTATAATCGGATGGCGTTGTTGAAATATACTTTCCGTTATTATTGTCGGTGTTAATTTTATCAACATTTGAGTCAAAAACTGTAGCAGGAATTTCACTGTTTTCGGAACTGTGATGTGTTTGTATTGTTGATGACATTATTGAATTATGCGAACTCCTCGCAATTGTTTTTACCCTGTGATTTTCCTCAGACGTGCTCTCGTCAAAACCAATAGGAGAATCAGTCGCGTTATCATTGTCAAGAGATAATAAATTATTTATATCAATGTTATAATCATAATATGTAGTGTAATTAGTGTCATCGACAAAGGATTCCAAATCGTCAGCCGACTTTCTATTACCAGCATTTGTATTAAACGGATTATCGGGAATCTGACCTTCATCCAAACCTTGTTTCGTTGTCATTGTTGACGACCGAATAGAATTAAAAGAACTACTTTCAATTGTGATCTCTGACTGATCTGTTGATTTGCTCTCATCAGATTCAACAGGTGTTTCGCTTAAAATATTATCTGAGTATACATCGATTTGTTTTAGATCTAAACTGCTTTCATATTTCATGTCCGATTTGTCGTCAACATCGGATTCTAGAGCAGTAGAAATTTTGGTAGTCTTAAGTGATTTATTTGAATTACTACTTAACACGTTTTTATTCTGAACATCTGTTGAAATACTGTTATCAGTAGTATAATCGGATGGCGTTGTTGAAATATACTTTCCGTTATTATTGTCGGTGTTAATTTTATCAACATTTGAGTCAAAAACTGTAGCAGGAATTTCACTGTTTTCGGAACTGTGATGTGTTTGTATTGTTGATGACATTATTGAATTATGCGAACTCCTCGCAATTGTTTTTACCCTGTGATTTTCCTCAGACGTGCTCTCGTCAAAACCAATAGGAGAATCAGTCGCGTTATCATTGTCAAGAGATAATAAATTATTTATATCAATGTTATAATCATAATATGTAGTGTAATTAGTGTCATCGACAAAGGATTCCAAATCGTCAGCCGACTTTCTATTACCAGCATTTGTATTAAACGGATTATCGGGAATCTGACCTTCATCCAAACCTTGTTTCGTTGTCATTGTTGACGACCGAATAGAATTAAAAGAACTACTTTCAATTGTGATCTCTGACTGATCTGTTGATTTGCTCTCATCAGATTCAACAGGTGTTTCGCTTAAAATATTATCTGAGTATACATCGATTTGTTTTAGATCTAAACTGCTTTCATATTTCATGTCCGATTTGTCGTCAACATCGGATTCTAGAGCAGTAGAAATTTTGGTAGTCTTAAGTGATTTATTTGAATTACTACTTAACACGTTTTTATTCTGAACATCTGTTGAAATACTGTTATCAGTAGTATAATCGGATGGCGTTGTTGAAATATACTTTCCGTTATTATTGTCGGTGTTAATTTTATCAACATTTGAGTCAAAAACTGTAGCAGGAATTTCACTGTTTTCGGAACTGTGATGTGTTTGTATTGTTGATGACATTATTGAATTATGCGAACTCCTCGCAATTGTTTTTACCCTGTGATTTTCCTCAGACGTGCTCTCGTCAAAACCAATAGGAGAATCAGTCGCGTTATCATTGTCAAGAGATAATAAATTATTTATATCAATGTTATAATCATAATATGTAGTGTAATTAGTGTCATCGACAAAGGATTCCAAATCGTCAGCCGACTTTCTATTACCAGCATTTGTATTAAACGGATTATCGGGAATCTGACCTTCATCCAAACCTTGTTTCGTTGTCATTGTTGACGACCGAATAGAATTAAAAGAACTACTTTCAATTGTGATCTCTGACTGATCTGTTGATTTGCTCTCATCAGATTCAACAGGTGTTTCGCTTAAAATATTATCTGAGTATACATCGATTTGTTTTAGATCTAAACTGCTTTCATATTTCATGTCCGATTTGTCGTCAACATCGGATTCTAGAGCAGTAGAAATTTTGGTAGTCTTAAGTGATTTATTCGAATTACTACTTAACACGTTTTTATTCTGAACATCTGTTGAAATACTGTTATCAGTAGTATAATCGGATGGCGTTGTTGAAATATACTTTCCGTTATTATTGTCGGTGTTAATTTTATCAACATTTGAGTCAAAAACTGTAGCAGGAATTTCACTGTTTTCGGAACTGTGATGTGTTTGTATTGTTGATGACATTATTGAATTATGCGAACTCCTCGCAATTGTTTTTACCCTGTGATTTTCCTCAGACGTGCTCTCGTCAAAACCAATAGGAGAATCAGTCGCGTTATCATTGTCAAGAGATAATAAATTATTTATATCAATGTTATAATCATAATATGTAGTGTAATTAGTGTCATCGACAAAGGATTCCAAATCGTCAGCCGACTTTCTATTACCAGCATTTGTATTAAACGGATTATCGGGAATCTGACCTTCATCCAAACCTTGTTTCGTTGTCATTGTTGACGACCGAATAGAATTAAAAGAACTACTTTCAATTGTGATCTCTGACTGATCTGTTGATTTGCTCTCATCAGATTCAACAGGTGTTTCGCTTAAAATATTATCTGAGTATACATCGATTTGTTTTAGATCTAAACTGCTTTCATATTTCATGTCCGATTTGTCGTCAACATCGGATTCTAGAGCAGTAGAAATTTTGGTAGTCTTAAGTGATTTATTCGAATTACTACTTAACACGTTTTTATTCTGAACATCTGTTGAAATACTGTTATCAGTAGTATAATCGGATGGCGTTGTTGAAATATACTTTCCGTTATTATTGTCGGTGTTAATTTTATCAACATTTGAGTCAAAAACTGTAGCAGGAATTTCACTGTTTTCGGAACTGTGATGTGTTTGTATTGTTGATGACATTATTGAATTATGCGAACTCCTCGCAATTGTTTTTACCCTGTGATTTTCTTCAGACGTGCTCTCGTCAAAACCAATAGGAGAATCAGTCGCGTTATCATTGTCAAGAGATAATAAATTATTTATATCAATGTTATAATCATATGTAGTGTAATAAGTGTCATCGACAAAGGATTCCAAATCGTCAGCCGACTTTCTATTACCAGCATTTGTATTAAACGGATTATCGGGAATCTGACCTTCATCCAAACCTTGTTTCGTTGTCATTGTTGACGACCGAATAGAATTAAAAGAACTACTTTCAATTGTGATCTCTGACTGATCTGTTGATTTGCTCTCATCAGATTCAACAGGTGTTTCGCTTAAAATATTATCTGAGTATACATCGATTTGTTTTAGATCTAAACTGCTTTCATATTTCATGTCCGATTTGTCGTCAACATCGGATTCTAGAGCAGTAGAAATTTTGGTAGTCTTAAGTGATTTATTTGAATTACTACTTAACACGTTTTTATTCTGAACATCTGTTGAAATACTGTTATCAGTAGTATAATCGGATGGCGTTGTTGAAATATACTTTCCGTTATTATTGTCGGTGTTAATTTTATCAACATTTGAGTCAAAAACTGTAGCAGGAATTTCACTGTTTTCGGAACTGTGATGTGTTTGTATTGTTGATGACATTATTGAATTATGCGAACTCCTCGCAATTGTTTTTACCCTGTGATTTTCCTCAGACGTGCTCTCGTCAAAACCAATAGGAGAATCAGTCGCGTTATCATTGTCAAGAGATAATAAATTATTTATATCAATGTTATAATCATAATATGTAGTGTAATTAGTGTCATCGACAAAGGATTCCAAATCGTCAGCCGACTTTCTATTACCAGCATTTGTATTAAACGGATTATCGGGAATCTGACCTTCATCCAAACCTTGTTTCGTTGTCATTGTTGACGACCGAATAGAATTAAAAGAACTACTTTCAATTGTGATCTCTGACTGATCTGTTGATTTGCTCTCATCAGATTCAACAGGTGTTTCGCTTAAAATATTATCTGAGTATACATCGATTTGTTTTAGATCTAAACTGCTTTCATATTTCATGTCCGATTTGTCGTCAACATCGGATTCTAGAGCAGTAGAAATTTTGGTAGTCTTAAGTGATTTATTTGAATTACTACTTAACACGTTTTTATTCTGAACATCTGTTGAAATACTGTTATCAGTAGTATAATCGGATGGCGTTGTTGAAATATACTTTCCGTTATTATTGTCGGTGTTAATTTTATCAACATTTGAGTCAAAAACTGTAGCAGGAATTTCACTGTTTTCGGAACTGTGATGTGTTTGTATTGTTGATGACATTATTGAATTATGCGAACTCCTCGCAATTGTTTTTACCCTGTGATTTTCCTCAGACGTGCTCTCGTCAAAACCAATAGGAGAATCAGTCGCGTTATCATTGTCAAGAGATAATAAATTATTTATATCAATGTTATAATCATAATATGTAGTGTAATTAGTGTCATCGACAAAGGATTCCAAATCGTCAGCCGACTTTCTATTACCAGCATTTGTATTAAACGGATTATCGGGAATCTGACCTTCATCCAAACCTTGTTTCGTTGTCATTGTTGACGACCGAATAGAATTAAAAGAACTACTTTCAATTGTGATCTCTGACTGATCTGTTGATTTGCTCTCATCAGATTCAACAGGTGTTTCGCTTAAAATATTATCTGAGTATACATCGATTTGTTTTAGATCTAAACTGCTTTCATATTTCATGTCCGATTTGTCGTCAACATCGGATTCTAGAGCAGTAGAAATTTTGGTAGTCTTAAGTGATTTATTTGAATTACTACTTAACACGTTTTTATTCTGAACATCTGTTGAAATACTGTTATCAGTAGTATAATCGGATGGCGTTGTTGAAATATACTTTCCGTTATTATTGTCGGTGTTAATTTTATCAACATTTGAGTCAAAAACTGTAGCAGGAATTTCACTGTTTTCGGAACTGTGATGTGTTTGTATTGTTGATGACATTATTGAATTATGCGAACTCCTCGCAATTGTTTTTACCCTGTGATTTTCCTCAGACGTGCTCTCGTCAAAACCAATAGGAGAATCAGTCGCGTTATCATTGTCAAGAGATAATAAATTATTTATATCAATGTTATAATCATAATATGTAGTGTAATTAGTGTCATCGACAAAGGATTCCAAATCGTCAGCCGACTTTCTATTACCAGCATTTGTATTAAACGGATTATCGGGAATCTGACCTTCATCCAAACCTTGTTTCGTTGTCATTGTTGACGACCGAATAGAATTAAAAGAACTACTTTCAATTGTGATCTCTGACTGATCTGTTGATTTGCTCTCATCAGATTCAACAGGTGTTTCGCTTAAAATATTATCTGAGTATACATCGATTTGTTTTAGATCTAAACTGCTTTCATATTTCATGTCCGATTTGTCGTCAACATCGGATTCTAGAGCAGTAGAAATTTTGGTAGTCTTAAGTGATTTATTCGAATTACTACTTAACACGTTTTTATTCTGAACATCTGTTGAAATACTGTTATCAGTAGTATAATCGGATGGCGTTGTTGAAATATACTTTCCGTTATTATTGTCGGTGTTAATTTTATCAACATTTGAGTCAAAAACTGTAGCAGGAATTTCACTGTTTTCGGAACTGTGATGTGTTTGTATTGTTGATGACATTATTGAATTATGCGAACTCCTCGCAATTGTTTTTACCCTGTGATTTTCCTCAGACGTGCTCTCGTCAAAACCAATAGGAGAATCAGTCGCGTTATCATTGTCAAGAGATAATAAATTATTTATATCAATGTTATAATCATAATATGTAGTGTAATTAGTGTCATCGACAAAGGATTCCAAATCGTCAGCCGACTTTCTATTACCAGCATTTGTATTAAACGGATTATCGGGAATCTGACCTTCATCCAAACCTTGTTTCGTTGTCATTGTTGACGACCGAATAGAATTAAAAGAACTACTTTCAATTGTGATCTCTGACTGATCTGTTGATTTGCTCTCATCAGATTCAACAGGTGTTTCGCTTAAAATATTATCTGAGTATACATCGATTTGTTTTAGATCTAAACTGCTTTCATATTTCATGTCCGATTTGTCGTCAACATCGGATTCTAGAGCAGTAGAAATTTTGGTAGTCTTAAGTGATTTATTCGAATTACTACTTAACACGTTTTTATTCTGAACATCTGTTGAAATACTGTTATCAGTAGTATAATCGGATGGCGTTGTTGAAATATACTTTCCGTTATTATTGTCGGTGTTAATTTTATCAACATTTGAGTCAAAAACTGTAGCAGGAATTTCACTGTTTTCGGAACTGTGATGTGTTTGTATTGTTGATGACATTATTGAATTATGCGAACTCCTCGCAATTGTTTTTACCCTGTGATTTTCCTCAGACGTGCTCTCGTCAAAACCAATAGGAGAATCAGTCGCGTTATCATTGTCAAGAGATAATAAATTATTTATATCAATGTTATAATCATAATATGTAGTGTAATTAGTGTCATCGACAAAGGATTCCAAATCGTCAGCCGACTTTCTATTACCAGCATTTGTATTAAACGGATTATCGGGAATCTGACCTTCATCCAAACCTTGTTTCGTTGTCATTGTTGACGACCGAATAGAATTAAAAGAACTACTTTCAATTGTGATCTCTGACTGATCTGTTGATTTGCTCTCATCAGATTCAACAGGTGTTTCGCTTAAAATATTATCTGAGTATACATCGATTTGTTTTAGATCTAAACTGCTTTCATATTTCATGTCCGATTTGTCGTCAACATCGGATTCTAGAGCAGTAGAAATTTTGGTAGTCTTAAGTGATTTATTCGAATTACTACTTAACACGTTTTTATTCTGAACATCTGTTGAAATACTGTTATCAGTAGTATAATCGGATGGCGTTGTTGAAATATACTTTCCGTTATTATTGTCGGTGTTAATTTTATCAACATTTGAGTCAAAAACTGTAGCAGGAATTTCACTGTTTTCGGAACTGTGATGTGTTTGTATTGTTGATGACATTATTGAATTATGCGAACTCCTCGCAATTGTTTTTACCCTGTGATTTTCCTCAGACGTGCTCTCGTCAAAACCAATAGGAGAATCAGTCGCGTTATCATTGTCAAGAGATAATAAATTATTTATATCAATGTTATAATCATAATATGTAGTGTAATTAGTGTCATCGACAAAGGATTCCAAATCGTCAGCCGACTTTCTATTACCAGCATTTGTATTAAACGGATTATCGGGAATCTGACCTTCATCCAAACCTTGTTTCGTTGTCATTGTTGACGACCGAATAGAATTAAAAGAACTACTTTCAATTGTGATCTCTGACTGATCTGTTGATTTGCTCTCATCAGATTCAACAGGTGTTTCGCTTAAAATATTATCTGAGTATACATCGATTTGTTTTAGATCTAAACTGCTTTCATATTTCATGTCCGATTTGTCGTCAACATCGGATTCTAGAGCAGTAGAAATTTTGGTAGTCTTAAGTGATTTATTCGAATTACTACTTAACACGTTTTTATTCTGAACATCTGTTGAAATACTGTTATCAGTAGTATAATCGGATGGCGTTGTTGAAATATACTTTCCGTTATTATTGTCGGTGTTAATTTTATCAACATTTGAGTCAAAAACTGTAGCAGGAATTTCACTGTTTTCGGAACTGTGATGTGTTTGTATTGTTGATGACATTATTGAATTATGCGAACTCCTCGCAATTGTTTTTACCCTGTGATTTTCCTCAGACGTGCTCTCGTCAAAACCAATAGGAGAATCAGTCGCGTTATCATTGTCAAGAGATAATAAATTATTTATATCAATGTTATAATCATAATATGTAGTGTAATTAGTGTCATCGACAAAGGATTCCAAATCGTCAGCCGACTTTCTATTACCAGCATTTGTATTAAACGGATTATCGGGAATCTGACCTTCATCCAAACCTTGTTTCGTTGTCATTGTTGACGACCGAATAGAATTAAAAGAACTACTTTCAATTGTGATCTCTGACTGATTTGTTGATTTGCTCTCATCAGATTCAACAGGTGTTTCGCTTAAAATATTATCTGAGTATACATCGATTTGTTTTAGATCTAAACTGCTTTCATATTTCATGTCCGATTTGTCGTCAACATCGGATTCTAGAGCAGTAGAAATTTTGGTAGTCTTAAGTGATTTATTTGAATTACTACTTAACACGTTTTTATTCTGAACATCTGTTGAAATACTGTTATCAGTAGTATAATCGGATGGCGTTGTTGAAATATACTTTCCGTTATTATTGTCGGTGTTAATTTTATCAACATTTGAGTCAAAAACTGTAGCAGGAATTTCACTGTTTTCGGAACTGTGATGTGTTTGTATTGTTGATGACATTATTGAATTATGCGAACTCCTCGCAATTGTTTTTACCCTGTGATTTTCCTCAGACGTGCTCTCGTCAAAACCAATAGGAGAATCAGTCGCGTTATCATTGTCAAGAGATAATAAATTATTTATATCAATGTTATAATCATAATATGTAGTGTAATTAGTGTCATCGACAAAGGATTCCAAATCGTCAGCCGACTTTCTATTACCAGCATTTGTATTAAACGGATTATCGGGAATCTGACCTTCATCCAAACCTTGTTTCGTTGTCATTGTTGACGACCGAATAGAATTAAAAGAACTACTTTCAATTGTGATCTCTGACTGATCTGTTGATTTGCTCTCATCAGATTCAACAGGTGTTTCGCTTAAAATATTATCTGAGTATACATCGATTTGTTTTAGATCTAAACTGCTTTCATATTTCATGTCCGATTTGTCGTCAACATCGGATTCTAGAGCAGTAGAAATTTTGGTAGTCTTAAGTGATTTATTTGAATTACTACTTAACACGTTTTTATTCTGAACATCTGTTGAAATACTGTTATCAGTAGTATAATCGGATGGCGTTGTTGAAATATACTTTCCGTTATTATTGTCGGTGTTAATTTTATCAACATTTGAGTCAAAAACTGTAGCAGGAATTTCACTGTTTTCGGAACTGTGATGTTTTTGTATTGTTGATGACATTATTGAATTATGCGAACTCCTCGCAATTGTTTTTACCCTGTGATTTTCCTCAGACGTGCTCTCGTCAAAACCAATAGGAGAATCAGTCGCGTTATCATTGTCAAGAGATAATAAATTATTTATATCAATGTTATAATCATATGTAGTGTAATTAGTGTCATCGACAAAGGATTCCAAATCGTCAGCCGACTTTCTATTACCAACATTTGTATTAAACGGATTAGTTGAAATTTGACTCTCATCCGAACTTTGATCCGTTGTCATTGTTGTCGAAATAATTGAATCATATGTATTACTTTCAACTGTGATTTCAGATTGATGTTCTGTTGACTTGTTTTCGTCTGAAGAATCATTTGATCTGTTTTGTTCATCAATGTTTTTATTCCATCCCTTATTCTTTTCCATCTTTCTATTTTTCAGTATGTTTTGTTTTTCTGTTATTTCATAATTATCTTGACTTGGATTTTTTGGAAGACTATCATCTTTTTTTGAACTTTTACGTTGTGGTTGTTTTTTGTAGATATTGATATAATCTATTTTTACTTTTGCTTCAAAATCTATCCCTGCTATTGAATATCCTTTTTCCCCATCGTATAATGGAGTTTTGTGATCTTGTAAATTTATATATGTGTCAAATCTAATGAAATCTTCCATGATAAGAGCTATGGTGTTAACAAGTTTTCGTTTCACTTCTTTTTGGTTATTTTTTAAATTGAGTTTATTGTTGATATTTGTTACTTTTTTTAATTGGTTTACAATTGTTCTGTACATTCTTTTTACATTTATCATATTGTATTTCAATACCTTTAAGTATATATGTTTATTTTTTATTTTTTTGTGTTTATATCGTAGTTTATTGTAAATTGTTATTATTTCATGTTCATTTTTCTTTATTAAATCAAGAGCTGTTCCATTTTTTTGTTCTAAATTTTGTGTTTTTCCAAAATAGGTATAGAATATATTATGCATGTTATTAATGTGTTCTGAATAGTCTTGTTTATCTTCTGACATTACTAGTTTATAGTATTCTGTTTTTCTGAATGTTGGTATTATTAGTTCAGTCAATGC